>NC_056745.1:673428372-673488706 GCF_019279795.1 Protopterus annectens
AACACCACACATTTCTCCAAGTCCACCCTTAGTAGTCTGTCCAGATGCACAGAAGCACCTAGATGAAGCATGTACCCTGGCAAAAAAAACAGAAATGTCTCCGTATAGTTGGGCACAAGCATGAACTTAAATCAGTTTCCGCAACAACTACTACAGTAGTCGATTACATTAGACGGAAGTGCTGAAATGCCATAACTGTTCTACCTCACTGAACCATTTCATGGGGCTGATGACAAGTGTCTCAGTATGCTTAGAAGCACTGCAGTGCAACTTTTCTTCAAGCATCCCATGATCAAAATAAAAATTTTACCCATTTACCCCAGTTGCAGGCATTATTATGTCCATGTTCATCAAAGCACACATAAAAATAATTCCCAAAGATAACGTTTCAGCATTATGTCCCTGTAAGTAGGCAAAAGCACGTACTGAAAATAAATTTCGACATTAACTACTCCTTCGGTAGTCAGTCCCAGTACACAGAAGCAGTACAATGAAGCCTTTGCCCTCAGTGTGTTTCATTGTCATACCAGCACTTAAATTACACCCCCCCCCCCCGAGGCGAGCACTTCAGAAGTCACACCAAGTACAGAGGACTACCAAAATCAAATATTTGCTACAAATAAGCCATCAGTAGTTTATACATGTATGCACAAGCACCAAGTAGACCAGTGTCCCAACCTAAAACTTTAGTATGTGCAAGTACGCATGACCATAAAAGGAGTCCAAAACTCATTTCACAAGCACTGAAACAAAACAGTTACCAAAGCGGACACTTCAGCCCTGGAAAAAAAAACGGTTTTCCAAAAGACCCCTGCAGTAGCCTTTCCAAAGAAATACAGGGACTGGAATCTAACACTGGCACCCAATGAGTCCCTCAGTAGTATGTCCAAGTGAACACATGTACTACAATTACACAAGCCTCCCCCAAAGAATCCTACACTTCCCAAAGCAACCACTTTATTGGTCTAACCTACACACAACCACCAAAGCTGACAATTTTCGACTCAAGAAACCTTTTATCGAGTCTGCCATGGTCATTTGGAACATTAGCCCCTAGAAAGCCCCTAAATAGTCACACCAGTACCACAACAAAATGTTTACTCAAAGAAGCCCAACAGTAGTCTTTAACAAATATTAAAAAGAAACATTTGCCACAATGCATGCATCACGTGGTCTCAGAAGCACTGAAAAGGCACATTCACCAAAACTGTTCCTCAAAACAATCACTGAAATCAACCGCTTTCCTGGTCTATATGTCAGTATTGTGTCCTTTTATAGATTTGTCCCAAGCTGTAACAATCACAAAAAGAATCAATTATCCAAGCAACAGTGACTGCTGTTTATGCAAGTAAATAAAAGAAGTTAAATGAAACAGTTTTCATTACTGCATTATGTCCTTGTAGATGGGTACAATCACTAGCTGATTGCGAGTCCCACAACTACTTCATCGGTAGTCTCTCCCTTCACACACAAGCTCTACAATAAGATATTATCACCCACAGAGGCACAGAGTGTTAAATCAATCAAAATGAACATTTGTGCCATTTACCACTTTGGTCTGTCCCTGCATAAAATATCCGCCAGAGGATCATTAGAGTGGTATGTCCAAGTAAGTAGGCCTCAGCATCAAATGACACTTCCCTCAACAAGTACCACTTCTGTAGTACACAACATGCTGTACAAGGAAGCATTTCACCCCCATTGTGTTCAACTATACTTGAACAAGCACTACAACTAGACTTTTTCCCCAGAGCATCACAGTCTATCTCCATACCCAGAAGGACTAAAATACGGCCCCTGCCCCATGTGTACCACAGTACTTGTACAAGCAATGCAATTGAGATATTTACAAAACTTTACAACTGTAGTACTCTGTCCAAGTATACAACCACATAAATATAACATTTAGACAAGGAACTAATTCATGTGTCTGTTAAAGTACACAAAACATAAGATTGGAACATTTACCCACGCCATCCTTTACAGAATTCAACAAGAACAAACACAAACAATAAAGTCATACACCCTTAATCTGTCCAGGTACCAACCAGCACCTTGATGGAATGACAAGAGGATCAGTTAATTTTTTACCTACAGACAGCCCCAGCAATATTGGAGTATAACAGGGAGGAAACTGGTGGTTGCCTGGGGTCCACAGCTCCAGGGTGGTCCATGATTGCTTATAATGAATAATGCACCCTGACTATTTATTTATTGACATTTGATTACCAGGAAAGTCCGATTGGGTAGGCTCCCATTTTAGCAGTTGCCTGGGGAGAAATGCTCCCGAGTATTGCAAAAACATTTTAAGAACAATTAGTCTTCAAAAATAATGCAGAACATCTACAGTTTAAATAATTACACCAAACAGGTTCACAGGTTAGTACTTAGCACTAAGCTAACAGCCATTGTGGGTCATTTAAAGCCCAACTAATTATTTAATTTGAGAAACAAATCCCTAAGGCACAATGATTCTTTTTGTATGTACCTTACCAGGCACTTGCAGCAATTTGAGAGACCTCAGAGATTTCTAACCAGGAAAATTCAGGGTCTCCAGCACATGTCATACATTGACAGACTGAAGTCACTGTCACTCTGCTCAGTAGCATACAGACTTGTGACTGACCAACAGAGCAACCTTGGATCCAACCCTAATGGAAATGCAACACATTTGGAAGTCAAATGGGACAAAGGTCACTTGCTCCAGGTATCTTAATCTGGCCTATGACCTAAACAGGACCAGCTGGAGAGACGGATATGTCTATCACAGGTTGCCACTACTCTGGAATAGGATACCAATTCCCATCAAACAAAGCCCTTCTATGACCCTGTTTAAGCATAGCCTGGATGATGGATGAGAAACCATAAATTCTTGCAAGGGATTTTACCTATGACCGTCCTAGATATGGCTAGGCATTGCTAAGTAAGATATCAAGTTTAGGCAAGATCCTTTATGTTGGGATTCTGTAGTATTATATTAGGTACCAACAGCCAGTGACATTTCCTTTACCGTAATTCACTTAAAAGGTTTGGCAATTTGGCAGCTAACACAGATGATTATGACTCCAAGCTATTAATGAACTGTGCCCTGTAACCAAAGGGCAAAAGGTTGATTCCTTACCTCTCCATTTGCTTACTGTTTAAGAGAACAAACCACTTAACCAGCTGGTTTTCATTTGTAACACATGAAAAAGGACACCTGTGTCAAGTAGGCTTACCTGAGTAGCACATGTATATAAAAAAAATAGCAAAACAGGTTTTGCACAAACATTTAATTATAAAATCTATTACACTGAATAATATATGGTATTGTTGACTTGCTGTAATCCTCAGTTATACCAGAAAAATCAAACTATTTGCAAGAGACAAGAGAAAACATACGGCAAAATCTGATATGTACAGTATAAACAAGAACAGTTGAGAGGCATGCTGTAATTGAGTTACTATCATTCCCGACCCCAGTCAGCCTAATAAACTAGAAAACAAAATACCAAATAAGCAGTTTAAAATGTTAATCCACTGCACTAACTGCTATGCATAACTTAGTGCAGAGCAGTTCACTTTAATTCTGTCCAAAACTGCTTGTCAAGTAAGTGAACTGAGTGACAAAAGAAAAAAGTTTTAGGATGGCCTCCTCTCCCTCTCCCTACATTTGCACATACAACCCTCTTATCTCTCTATCAGTACAATACATACTCGCACATTCACACTCTCACATACTACCACGGATATACACGAACACGCGAACCACGAGGGAAATGCAATTCTGTGTATGTGAACGACGCATACCTATCATCCTCTTGGACTATGAAATCTGGACAAAGCCTTTATTAAAAGTGGGGCAATGGACTGAAAATAGGGACAATTTTTATATTTTGCTCTTGCAAGCTTAGAAAGTTAATAAAATAGCAGGTTTTGCATGAGCATGAAATTTCTGAAGGCATGAAGTATAAAACTAAGTGTCTGTCATTATTTTTTAACTTGAGTCTCATAATGATTTGCAACTAATTTGCCAGATAACCACAACTTTATAAAAATGGACCCCAAATATGTGGCAAAAGTCTGGGCATTCAGCGAAAATTTGTACAGTTGAGAGTTATGGAGTGGTTAGACATTTGCACATTGCAATCCCTGTGCAGAAACAAGCAATGTATTATAAACCAATAAATTAGAAAAATCACTGTTAGAACTGGACTGTAAAGAACCTGAAATTGTAATTGTCATACATACTAATTCTGAGATTGCTGTATTCTGAAGTAAGGAGAATGTGCCAAGATAGTGCAATCGCAGACTTTGTATGTATTGCTACAGCTGCAAACTTTTTCACCTATACTGCTGGCTGTTATATTATGGAGAAGACGTAAACAGAAACAACAGCTGCAACAGATAAAGATGTTTTTTAAACTTAGTCTTAAGCTTTTGTTGGATGGAGCTAAACTGAACATAAATAGTAATCTAAGAAAAGTGTTTGGACTGAAGTCTCCGAGGGGAACAAGGCATAAAGTAAATGTGTCACCAGAAGTTTAACGATGACGAGGTAAAGTGGGCAGAACTGGAAGGTCTCAGGACAAGTTTCATTTGGTACAAAGTTAAACACTGTGATTGTCTGTTTAAATGACCAAAAACACTGCCTGCCTGCTCTTTTCCAGTCAAGAAACAGAACATGAATCAGTAAATCTTGGAAATGGGTCTGGCGAGGCTAACAAATACTGTATACAGAAAGAAAAAGGTGCCTACGAATTTCTTGACTGTGCGGCAATTGTGGATTATCGATGGGCTTGACTGCATCATGCTTGTTGCAGTCTAAACAACATAGCAGCATATGGAGAAGTAGAACAAAAGGGTATATCTTTAAATTAAGTTACAGCACATGCACAATCTTTTAAAAGAAGGAGGTATGTGCCCCTGCAACATAGCTTAAATCTGCCACTGAAAAAAGCCAAAGTAACGATACATTTAAGCACACAGTAGCCTTGGAGTACAACACAGCATGCCATTTTGCATGAGAGCCAGGTACATGATCGAAACCTGGTTCCGAACAAATGCTGCCACAACATCAAGAGAACTGGGTTTAGATTCTGTGCTGCAAACAAAACACTGTACTACACTTTCTCAAATCAAGGCTGGAGCATGGCAGTGCTATTACAGGAGGCTGTAGAAAATGGAAAAAAAATTATATACAGTAATAGGTTTGTTATTTGATGCCATAGCAACCATTTTCACAAGCAGCCTTAGATCATATACTACTTTGAAGAGAGATACCATGCTTGCAAGTTTTGGGCAATATTAAGTTGTATCAAGTGCTTTGTGTTTCTGTTTGAAAAATAAAGCCAAAATAAGATAGCAAAGAGACATAAAGCACATGGTACTAACAGATCCTGCTAAGAATACATGCTAACTTTCAAAGAAAGCTGTAAATGATCTAAGGCTGCTTTCAAAAAAAAATAGCATCAGGATAACATGGCTCTCAGATTTGTACAGCTAACAACAGAATGCTAATGACAAATATCAGGTTTAAAGCTCACCTTTTAGCACAATGCAATAGGATTTAGTGGATGAAGAAGAGTAGCATTCACTAATGTCCAGCAATAAACTATGCTCTGCAGGATACACCAACAAAGAAAAGGGGTTCCTCACTTACTGCAGCCCGTTTTTAACACATTACAGGCCTGGGAAGGACTACAGAGCTCTGATGTCACATAATGGATGAGTCCTGGGATTTTTTTTTACAATGAAATGCAAATACTGTTGGGTATGTCAGCTTGAGGGCGGGATCTTCAAGAGAACTACCGCTGATTTGTAGCAGTCCTGACATCAGAGTTTAGCAGAAAACAGCAAGCTTTTCACCCGTGCGATAACTCATTTTCAAAGTGAAACCAAAACAGTACGATAAGGCACTGTTCATTTGGAGAAAAACAGAAGAAATGATAGATTTTTAAAGCAGCATTGCTGATTTTTTTTGGCAGGTTCAGGAAATTGGGAAAAAAAGATGAAATATCCCTTTGAGTTGATTTAACCTGACTTCCAAGATGGCTGTTCATTGAGTAAAAGCTTAATTTCAGATCTCCCACTGTGAAAACAGAAGCTCAAAAAACAGGGACAGTAAATTTGTCTTTCTGGGTAAATTTCAGTTTCTGGCTATTAAGTGCAATGCCTGGATGCCAGCAAAGGAGAAATTTAGAGAACTTGAAAGAAAATCAACCACTGTCTGGAAGGAATCCTGCAGCTGCACAGTAATAAACAATTCAAGCTCCAGCTTTGGTGCAAGACATGATTTCCATTCATTTAGATGAAAAAATAAGTCAAATATGCTCTGAGCTGATTAAAATAAATGAAACGCTGAAGGAGTATATCAACTCAAATAAAAGGCTGGGGAAAAAAAGAAGCTTTACACAGATATTCAAATAAGCTGATAATCCTGCAAAAATTGGAGGTTAAATAAGAAAAGGGTGGCTGAGTATGAGATTGCTCAAGAACAGATGTTTCAAAAAATGGTCAAATTAGAGGACAGAGCACACAGGGAAAACCTGAGATCTTCTACTGTACCAGAGAAAACCTGAGATCTTCTACTGTACCAGAGAGACTGGTTTTAACAGACTGTATTAATTTTATGAAAGCGCAAACAACTGGACTAGTATTTCACAAGAGGAGTTGTTAATTAAAGGGCACATTGTGTGTGTGCTCCAAACATGGCCATGAGAAGGCAGCCAAGACCTCTAATAGTAAAGATACAATCCTACCAGCAAAAAGAGTTGATTCTGACAAAACTGTGGCAGAACGAAAAAAGTACTAAAAGTTTTAGACAGTAGGGTGTTTGTGGAAAATGATTATTCCCTGTACATTAGGCAGAAGAGGAGTAAATTTATTCTAGCAGTTGGAGAATGTGAAGAGGCAGGTTTGAGATTCAAACTGCTGTATCCAGCTAACTTCAGAATATTTTTTTCCTGGAAGGTCAAAGTCATTTTTTATGCAGAACATGCTAAGGATTAAATACAAACGTTTGTTCAACAAAAAGTGAGCTATCAAACAGAAAGGAACTCTGTTTATCCTTCTGATAATAAAGTTCTTAGAGAGACTATGAGTGAAACCTTTTCCAGTAGTCCAAATGAAAATCCTTGAAAGATGGAGAAAAGCACAGGAGTTGGCTAGAAGAACCAGGAGTACTTTTGGAATGAGCTGGATACTGGAGTTGGGAGATGGAGATCAAAAGGAAGAAAAACAACAGCTTGGAAATTAATGAATAAATGTGGCACTCCAAAGCATCAACCACATTTGAGAAATATGGCTGAACAAGAAAATCTGGAAATATTGGACTTTTTGGCTTTGTTATAATTGTAGGGACTCCAAAGCATCTGCATGACTTCATGTCATTATAGTTTAAAAGCTCATTAAGGAGAGAGGAAGAGGAAGGAAAGAGGCAACAGTGAGTAAAACAATTTTTGTTCGTAACAGTATTTTTATAAAACATGATATATACTGCATGTTCTATAGTAAATCATTGCAGTTATTTTTGAGTGTTATAAGGATACTAAAGTAAACAGGTGCCTTTTTTCCATTCTTTCTTTCTTTTTGTTTAGTTTTAAGAAATGTAGGCACTGCAATGTAAAATAAAAAAGCCTGGACAAAAGCAGGTTTAAGATAATAGGTTATGATCTTCGGTTATTGAGGTGAGGTATAGGTTATAAAAGTACACAGATCATGATATAAATACAATTGATATGCTTTTTCAAACTTTTGCTTAGGAACTTTTTTGGGTTGGGAGGGTGGCTTAATGGCTAAGGTGTTTGCCTTAAAAACACAAGGTGCAGGGTTTGAGTCTCACAAGGGATAATTGGCTAGGCTTAAAATTGCTCGCAAGGGCAGTTAGCTTAGTACTAAACTATGAACCTATGAACCTATGAACTGACTGGATTATAAAACTTGGCTTGATTTAACAACTTTTAAGTGGAAGCAAGTAAATAAAAGAATGCTGAATGTAATGAAAAGATTTCCTTTGGCAAATAAATGTTCAAAATGCAAAATGAGAAGCATGTAGCTGAAGGCAACTATGTATCTGGCTCTTATGTTTCTATGGAGATAAACTGATAAAGAGCAATAAAAACAGAATAACTTTTTCTTTCAGTACTTAAAAGATAATGCTTTCTGAAAGAATCAGAGTTGCTTATATCTCTCCCAGATATAAAAAAGATGAGACAAAAGCACACAGCTCTTAGTACAGCATGTGCTTCTATTTACAATAAGCATCTTATTTATAGGTCCATTAAAGCTTGTGAGTATAGCTGTCAGTATGGGAATATTGTTCCTATTAGGAGGATTGAACTTCATTATTTGAAGATGTACATATCTTTATGTGTTTTTCATTAAAAAAATAGACTTCTAAGATGTGACAAAGGTTCACACTGATATGACAAGAAACTGTATAAAAATCAACCTGACAAACAGTGTATGCATGTAACACAAAAGCTGAAACTAGACATTTAAAAAATGCTGTTATACATAACAGTTGGAAATAACTTTGTATCACAATGTCAACACTTTCCATATTACCTTTAAATGTGAATGGTCTCACAGGTATATACAAAACAGAAATAGTAATTAACTATATTAAGAAATGCAGAATGCAAATAGCTGTGCTACAGGAGACACACTTGGAAAGAATTGAGCATATGAATTTGATAAAGAAAAGATTTCTGGAAGGTTATTCATCAGAAAATCTGCAACAAAGAAAAAGGGCATTACTTGTATTAATTGCTAGAGGAGCTCCAATAGTGATAAAAGTAGTAAGGGGCTACTGGCAAGAAAGGATAATTATGCTGGTATATGTTTATATTCCACCTAAAACTGCTACAATGGAACTTAAAAAAATTCTGGAAGAAATAATCGACTTTCAGCAGGGAATATTACTTATAGTTGGGACTGGAATTTGGTTTACAACAGTGAGTATGTGTCTGAGGGGCCTCGGATGGAAACTATAAGGGTGGATTTTTGAGGATATCTATAAAAATATTTGGTATGTAAGATGTGAATTCATTGGTAGGAACTTGGATAAAATTTACATATTATTCCCCAAGGTACAAAAAGTGAGCTAGGTTAGATGGAAATTACATTTCACAGGAACATGGGCATTTAATTGAAAGTTTTGATACACATCCAATAACTATTTCAGATCATACTCCAATAATAATTAAAATAAAAATGCAGGGTAATGAAATAAAAATGAGACACTGGTGCTTCCCCACCTATTTGTTAATCATGGAATGGGTTGTGGAAATTATTCAGGAGTTATTAGGGTAGATAGAAATGTCATCAGAAAATACAGCTAGGGACTAAGATAAAATGAAAGTGTAGTTTAAAAATAGAATAGAAATAAAAGAGATTGGGTTAAGAAGTAACAAGAATTTTTTAGAGGGACTGACTAAGGTTAAAGTACCTGGAAAATATGCATGAGTTCAGAAATATTGATTTTAAGCAACTGTTTTTTGATAATTCCAGAACACAAAAATGATTTTAGTACAATGGCTCAGGCAACAGAAAGCAGAAAAATGTGTTGCCAAGCTTAGGGAGCCTATAGCAAGGAAAATAGCCAGAGATCCTGTAGAGGTATACAAAATAGTTTGGAAATTTTACGAAAATCTGTATGACACAGAGGAATGTGGAAATCAGTAAAAAGTACAAATGCAAATGTTTGTGGAAGAATTAAATATGCCAAGGTTAGAGATAGAGGAGGCTCAATTACTAGCTGTTAAGATAGGAGGAAATGAGATAAAAATGGTGATGTATAAAAATAAAATCACCAGGAATAGATGGTATTCCTGTGGAAGTTTGGAAGCTTGGAGGGAAGAAAGTGATAACGATCTGGAAAGTTCATTTTAACAGCATTTTAAAAGGAGGGGAAGCACCAACATCCTAGAAGAAACCTGTGGTGGCTGTAATACCTTAAGAGGGTAAAGACTCATCAGATCCAGCTTCATACAAGCTCATTTTGATTCTAAACTATAATTTTAAAGTGCTTGTCTATAATGGCAAAAATGGCAAAGGTGATGTCAAAATTGATAGATATGGATTGGTGC
Source organism: Protopterus annectens (assembly GCF_019279795.1). Taxonomy (NCBI): domain Eukaryota; kingdom Metazoa; phylum Chordata; order Ceratodontiformes; family Protopteridae; genus Protopterus; species Protopterus annectens. Next base: position 673,438,443 of record NC_056745.1, read on the forward strand.
AGTTTTGTGGAGAGGAAGCAAGTATTTGGCAATGTTAACAGAACATTGATGACTCAGAGGGAAGCAGAGTGTAAGAAAATGCCTTTGCTATTGATAGGTCTTTATGCAGAGAAAGCATTTGACAGAATAAGCTGGGAGTTTATGAGCAGGGCAAGAGAAGCATCTGTATTTTCTGATCAAATTATAATGTGAATCAGGAAGACATATAAGAGATCTGAGGCAAAAATTAAAATTTCTGTATGAGCAGAAAAACCAGACAGAGGTGTTATCTTTCCCCTTTGTTGTTTGCACTATATTTAGAACCACTGGCAAAGAAAATAAGGGACTCAGAAATCCAAGGATATAATTGGTATGGTAGTCAAGAAAACCTGGCTGTATTTGCAGATATTGTTTTATACCTGATAAAACCAGAAAAGGACATTTCAGTGTTGTGGAACATTTTGAGACAGTTTCAGATCTTTTTGGAATACAAAATTAATAAAGGTAAAACAAAAGACAATAGCTGTAATGTCCACACATAAATTGATTCAGCAGGGGATATGATAAAATTAAAGTATTTAGGAGTATGGATAAACAAGGATTCTGATGTGTCAGCTAAGGATACATGGGAAGAGGTTAAACGAAAGATAATATAAAAACTGAGAAACTGGAACCTGTGTTTTATGGATATGGATAGCAAGATACGATCAGTTAAAATGTTTTAGTCCCTTTAGTTTTATACACAGGTCAGCCATATTGTTATCAACCAGAGGAGACGTTGTAGCTAGTAATTAATAAACAGCTGAAGGATTTTATCTGGGAGGGGAGGACAGCATGAGTCAAGTGGGATAAGAGATTCTTCCAATGGAACAAGACTATCTGGGATTACCTGATTTGAAGGGGTATTTCAGAGCTACCTAGTTAAGGCTCCTATACATAGTACAAGCAGAAACCTGTAATTCAAAGTGGAAAGGGATGATAACAGAATGGGGGAAACTCAAGAAAGAAGGAGAGACTGGGATTATAGATGCAGATCCTTAAGGAGAACAATAATCATGCAGAATATATTCATAAAGTAGCAGAAAGTATTCTAAGAACTAAGCCAACATGGAAATGTAGAGAGGGGATTTTGTCTATAAGGATGACTGCAATTAGGGTTACAGACAATTGGCAAGATGTGGCTGGAATTTATTGGAGAAAAATGGCAAAAGAAACAAGGTATTGGGACAAAATAATTAGAGAGGGAAAGGTAATAGAATGGGAAGAGGCCAAGAATGTATTTGGACTGCAGGCTAGAGATTGCCTTCCCTATCAAGGATTGATATCAGAATATAGGCAAAGAGAAACAAAGAGCAAAATCCTGAGTGAAAGACTAGCACTGGTAGAGATTTTAGTAGAATCTAGAACGGAAATTGCTGTTAAAAAAGGAATAATTAATAGAGCATATAAGATATTGCATGATAACTATAAGAATCAATCAGAGGAGGTTAGAAAGGATTGGGAAGAGAGACTGGATAAGCAATTCAAACAATGGAGGATATATGTATGTCTCCCAAGTATGCAACAAAGTCTAGAAGATTTCGCATCTTTGCTTGGAAGTGTTTACATAGGTATTTTTATACCCCATGTAGACTCCAAAGAAATTTTCCTCCGGTAAATAGCAAATGTTCGAGATATGATGGGGAAGAACGAGGTAATTGGAAATATATTTTCTGGGAGTGTAATGAGTTAGCAGACTTTAAAAATTCCCTGCAGACTACTCTATCAGAGATACTGGGTGAGCAAATTGGTATGACTAAGGAAATGATTTTTTTGAGCTATGATATAGTGTCGGAATTGCCTAGACATAATAAGGCATTGCTGAGTCTAATTATGGTGGCTGCCAGAAAAACTATTTGCAAGGAAATGGAAATCAAAGTCTAAACCAGCTGTGCTGGAAGTAGTGAATATAGTAACAGAGATAAAACTGGAAATGGGATCTTTAGAAAAGGGTGGGAGCAAATTACACAGAAAAAAGTGGAAATTGTGAGAAGAATATATGCAGACGAGGAATGAGGTTTAAAAGAAGGCAGGATCTGAATGAGCTATGTAATGTTTGAGTGACAGAGACTGGATAGATTATAAGTGATGTATAATGTTTGAAACTAAAATTATGTCAATATGGTTTGTTTTCATTTATATAAATGTATGATTGTCTATGTAATAAATGATAATTTCATAAAGATGCTTCTTGTTTAAAAAAAAAAAAAAAAAAGAAAACATGATAAAGAGCCTGTGTCACACAGAGACTGAAATCCAAGGCTGGCAGAGAGAATTGACTGAATGAAGTGTTTGACCTGAAATAGTTTAATAAAAGGACATAAAGCATCCATGGTTTTGTTTTGTAATCAGAGGGATGAGATGAGAGATGTAGTTTCACTGGCTAATGTTGACTACACAATACTATGGTTCACACTGGGGCTTGGGATTATAGAGACTAATTATACAGACTAAAGGTACATAAATAGGGAGCTGGGAAGGTGGCAGGAGTAAAAAGGAGTTGTATAGTACTGGATTAGGCAAAAATTAAAAGAGGCCAGGAGGTGAAGACAGCTGTAAGGGAAAAAGGAAAAGTGAGAGAAAATACAGCTAGGGAGTAAGATAAAATGAAAGTGTAGTTTAAAAATAGAATAGAAATAAAAGAGATTGGGTTAAGAAGTAACAAGAATTTTTTAGAGGGACTGACTAAGGTTAAAGTACCTGGAAAATATGCATGAGTTCAGAAATATTGATTTTAAGCAACTGTTTTTTGATAATTCCAGAACACAAAAATGATTTTAGTACAATGGCTCAGGCAACAGAAAGCAGAAAAATGTGTTGCCAAGCTTAGGGAGCCTATAGCAAGGAAAATAGCCAGAGATCCTGTAGAGGTATACAAAATAGTTTGGAAATTTTACGAAAATCTGTATGATAAGTACAAGTGAAGGAACATAGTATGGTTATTTGGAGTGTAAAAACAGGGCAACAAAGTGTATCAAGAGGGCAATGAGGAACTGGAGAGAAAGATAACAGTAGATGTTATGTGATCCTATCTCGCCTACATTCTGACTGACTGATGGGTTCGGAGCCGATCCCTCGGCTCCGACTCGGCACGCTTATGCCAAAGAGCGAAGTCTCTTATTGGCTGAGCTTACTATATCCCAGGATGCACCACTACCAGTCCCCCAGATCTCGTTTGCCGCTAACTAGCAAAGACGTGGTCTCGAGCTGGCTGAGCTAAGTAGTGTCTTTTCACTAACTTTTTCTGTCAGAAATTTGCTATTTCTTAACAAAAAGCTGTTTTAACAGCTACTCTGTGCTTTTGTGTGTGTTTTGAAAATTTTTTGTGGAAAATTTGTGTGTGATTGGTGTTTGTTCTGGCTACAGGCTCCCTTGATCTGTAGGGCCTTCCCTGTCAGTCAATCCCTTTTGAACCTTTAGGGGTTCTTGGATTCCCTTAGATATATTCACTGTTGTATGTCTTCAGTTGGCCTTATTTTAATTGCGGGCTGTCATTCTTAACGGCAAGTTAATCTTTGTAGTGTCAGTCTTTTTCAAAGAGTTTTGTCTGTGAGAGAGTTACTGAGTTCTACTTATAATGTCTCAGGCTCCTAGGCCTTCGGGCTTTAAGAAGTGCACTAAATGTAGTTTTAAAATGTCTATCACGGATGACCACTCTCTCTGTGTATATTGTTTGGGCGCCAAACATTTGCAGGAGTCCTGCAGCGTGTGTCACGCTTTTTCCTCGAGGGTCCTCCAAGAGAGGAAAAATAAACTTATATTGAAAGGCCTTATAAAACCCTCTTTTGAAGAAGCTTTAGCATCCTCTCCTTCTCCTGCTAAAAAGAAAAGGGCGTCTGCTCCGACCAGTCCGTCGGACCCGACCGCCAAAAGACATAGGCAGGCTTCTCCTTCGGCTCCAAGGACTTCGGAGCCGAGGGCGGAACGGTCTGCCTCGATGCCTCCAGTCTCGACTCCTCTGGCTTCGGAGCCGATGACTGGGGCATCGAGAGGCGGGTCACCTTCATCGGCTCCACTGATCTCGGAGCCGATGAAGGTTGTCCGCTCAGACACTTCCTCCTCGGCGCCTAAGTCCTCCTCGGCACCAATGGAAACTGGTTTGTGTATTCCTTCGGCGCCGATAGTTATCAAGTCGCCTCGGAGCCGGTCCCCTAGCCCCTTGGGGCCGTTGGAGAGGCCAACTCGAACCCGTTCGGTCTCCTCTAGATCATCGAGGATGTCAGATTCGGACATAGACAGGGTGCTCCAAAGACCGTTCCAGTCCCCAGTCTTTCAAAAATTTGTTTCGGCTCCAACCCAATTGGTTTCTGAGCCGATGGCCCATTCCATTGCCATTCCTCCTCTGACCGCTTCAGCTCCGTCGGAGCAGGTGCTGTTGGAGCCGGTAGAGATCCTAGGGTCGGCTCCGACCCTTACTCCAACCCCGGCCTTCGGGTCCGAGTTTGGCACGCGGACTTCTTCGGCCGGACCCGGGGGTGACGTTTCGGGACCAATGCTGTCGGTTCCGAGCCTCCCTCTCGGTGCTTCGGCTGCGGGACTTCCGTCTGCTATCATGGCTCCGGGGACCGGACACTCCCAGGATTCTGGGGGTCCGGCTTTCAGAGCTATGAGGAGTGCCTTGGCCAAGTCTTCTTCGGCCATCTCTACTGCTTTACCGGCACCTTCCCTGGGCATGGAGACTGGGTCTTTGGCAGTTCCCCTGTCCCTAGGCAGCGGAGCCCCGGGGCCTGAGGTTACCCCACTGGGGTTCCCCTCCTCCTGAGGGTTCTTCGGAGTTGTCTTCGGAGGAGCCCCCAAGGAAGAGATCGTGCAAGAGGAAGCACGTGGACTCCCCCGAGTCTCTTACATCAGACACTGATCTTGATGATGCGGAGGGGTCCCCAAAGTCGTCCTCGGATGATGTCTCATTTGCAGACATTTTAGAGATCCTTAAGCAACGAGGCGGCTGGATATCCAAACCCCCCTCTGCTGATGAGTCAGTGCTTCTCAAGGCCTTCGGGGCTCAGCCCTCCGCCTCCTGGGTGTCTCCGCCCTTCGACGAGCTCCTGGATTTGGTTTGTCGGAGGGCGTGGGAACATCCAGATACTGTGGAACCAGTGCCTTCTCGCCCTAACAAATTTTTGTCTGCCCCACCCGAGAAGGAGTTCTTAAGGAAAGGCGTGGCTGTAGATGCCATGGTGGTGGCATCTGCTACACAACAGGACGTGGCAGAGGCTTCAACGTCCGTCCATCCTCCTAATAAGGAGTCTAGGAGCATGGACCGGTACGGGAAGCGCACCCTGACTTCAGCGGCCTTTACTCTGAGGTCCCTGAATTATTTGGCACATTTTACCAGGCTACAGAGGGATCTGGTCAAGGAGCTGTCAGATTCCCTCTCAGGTAACCTACCTGAGCAGCTAGCCCAGTCGGTTAGCTCTCAGTTGGCTATCCTTACCTTGATTTCTAACTCGTCCATGAGGCTCATTTCATATGCGGCCGAAGGGGTGGGCAGAGCGGCAGGCACAGGCGTAGCTCTACGGAGACAAGCCTGGCTCCGTTTGTGTCATTTCCCAGAGGCCTTCATGTCTTCCTGCGCCGACCCTCCCTTGGATAGGTGCACTTTGTTTGGACCTAAGGTAAAGACACTCTTACCGCTGTGAGCAAGAGGGAAAAACTTTATCTGCCATAGGTGCACGTTATTCCACTCCCTTTCGGCCTTATCCCAAGGCTAAAAGAGGAGGGAAGATGTGGTTCCGCAAATCACAGAAGTTTTTTCCTCAACAGCAGGAAGATTCCCCTTCTAGAGGCAGAGGACGGGGAAATTTTTCTGGGAGACGCCGTCCCAGAGGCGGCAGAGGGCCCCGCAATTCTGGAGACCGCGAGTCCTTTCGTGGCTCTTCAGACTCCCACACTTCATGAGGGATTGCCCGGCTGTGCTGCTCCGGAGCCAGTCGGGTGCCATTTTGCCAAGCACCTAAAAGCCTGGGAGTCTATCACTCAGGACAGATGGGTGCTTCGGATTATTGCCGGAGGTTACACCATTCCCTTCACACACTCACCCCACCGTCCAAAAAGATCCCGGACCCACCACCCAGTCAAAGGGAAATTGCAGCCGCAGAAGCTTCAAAGCTGCTAGAAAAAGGAGTCATCCAACCGGTCCCCACAGACCAGATCGGATCCGGAAATTACTCGAGGTTCTTTTAGTGCCAAAAGACAGGGACCTGAGACCAATATTGGATCTCAGCAAACTAAACCAGTCCGTCATGAAGTCCAAATTCCGAATGGTCACTTTGCAATCCATTCTCCCATTGTTGGAGAAGGATGTTTGGATGTGCTCCATAGATCTCAAGGACGCCTATTATCACATACCGATACATCAGGCGTCCAGGAGGTATCTGCGCTTCAGCCTGGGAGACAGTCATTTCCAATTTTGTGCACTGCCCTTTGGTCTCACCACAGCGCCCAGGGTGTTCACCAAGTGTTTGGCAGTAGTGACTGCTCACCTGAGGAGTCTTGGATTCCAAGTGTTTCCCTATCTGGACGACTGGCTCCTGACTGCCACCACCAGGCATCTACTAATGGACAACCTAAAAGCCACCATCTCCCTGGGTGCTTCCCTGGGAATTACATTCAATTGGTCAAAGTCTGTCTTGCTGCCCTCTCAGCGCATAAGATTCATAGGAGCAGAGATAGACTCAAAATTGATGCACATCTTCCTTCCTACCGAAAGGATTCAAACTTTACAAGGTCAAGTCCAAGCCCTGCTTCCAAGATCCAAAGCCCCAGCCAGGATGGTCCTGCAACTTTTAGGTTCAATGTCTGCCACGGTTCTCCTAGTTCCGCTGGCAAGATTGCACATGAGGATTCTTCAGTGGCTGTTATCGACACAATGGTCTTTTCAGGATCTCCCCCTCAATCATCTCATACTGATTACAGAAATGTGCAAACGGGACCTCCGCTGGTGGCTTCAGCCATCCAATCTGAATCAGGGAAGACCTTTTGTTATACCCCCTCCGGTGGCCACCTTGACAACGGATGCCTCCCAGATGGGGTGGGGGGGGCATTGTCTGGGCAGGTTAGTTCAGGGTTCTTGGCTTCCAGACGAAACTTTTCTCCATATCAATGTATTGGAAATGAGGGCTGTACTTCTGTCCCTACAAGCCCTCCACAAGTTTCTCCCTCAAGGCATTATCGCTATCCACACAGACAACATGTCGGTGGTCTGGTATCTAAACAAACAAGGAGGGACCAGATCTTACCCCCTTTGCAGAGAGGCCATGAGGGTGTGGGAATGGGCTGTAGCTACCAACCGCTTCCTGGTAGCGACCCACATTCCAGGAAAATCCAATATACTGGCAGACAGATTAAGCAGGACGATTCTCTCTCCTCACGAGTGGTCCCTGAACGAAACAGTAGCAGCTCAGGTTTTCAAAAGATGGGGGACCCCGTGCTGCGACCTGTTTGCAACACCACAAAACACAAAGTGCAAAAGGTTCTTTTCCTTGACTCCGCATCAGGGGGAGGCAGCTACGGATGCTCTAGTCCAACCTTGGCCAACAGGACTACTTTATGCTTTTCCTCCGGTTCCACTTCTCCCCAAAGTCATCCAGAAAGCTTCCCAATTGGGGTCCACAATGATTCTAATTGCTCCGTACTGGCCTCGTCAGGTATGGTTCCCCTACCTAAAGAAATATGCTCTGGACGGTCCTTGGTTTTTGGATCTAACTCGCGACCTGCTGATTCATCAGTCGGGACGACAGCACCAGTCCCTTCACACTTTGAAATTAACAGCTTGGCTCCTCCACTTCCGACCTTAGTCAGAAATCACACCTTAGACCCGGAAGTTATTCACATTTTATCTTCGGCCCACAAGCCCACCACTAAGAAATTGTACCTCAGTAAGTGGAAGAGGTTTGCTATCTGGGCTCAACTCAGAGGCTTAGACCCTATTACTGCCCCGATACCAGAGGTCTTAACATTTTTAACATCCTTGTTTAATCAAGGATCTTCAGTCTCTACTATTAAAGTCCAACTAGCAGCTATCTCCAAATTTCACGAATCCATAGACCCACCGTTGATGAGCAGCAGATTATGTAAAACTTTCATGAAAGGTGCTGTGCTGTTAAGACCCCCAGTTTTTCATCCTGCACCTCCGTGGGATCTTGATTTGGTACTTTGTGCCTTAACATCTTCCCCTTTTGAACCGGCTGCTACATGTGAGTTGAAATATCTGTCTTGGAAAACTGCCTTCTTAGTTGCAATTACCTCTGCAAGAAGAGTTTCAGAACTTCAAGCCCTATCTATCAAACCACCGTACTTGATTTTTCACAAGGATAGAGTATCACTTAGGCCTAATCCATCTTTTGTTCCAAAAGTTTGTTCTAATCTCTGTCTCCAACAATCTCTAGAGCTACCAGTTTTCTTTCCAAAATTTTCAAATGAAGCGGAATACACCTTGCATAAATTGGATGTTCACAGGCAATTGCGCTTCTATCTAGACAGGACTCAACAAATTCGAAAAACAGACCAATTGTTTGTGTCCTTTTCAGATAATAAATTGGGTAAAACCATCACTAAAGCTACTATTTCCAAATGGATTAGAGATTGCATAACTCAGGCTTATTCCTCTTCAAATAAGCAACTTACAACATCTCTCAGAGCTCACTCTACCAGAGCTATGGCTACCTCTATTGCGTTTCATTCCAAGCTCGCTATTTCTGAGATTTGTGCTGCGGCTACTTGGTCCAACCCGCACACTTTCATTTCCCACTATAAATTGGATGTGGCATCTAAAGGGCGAGCATCATTTGGTTCCACGGTACTCAGGAGTGTTTTCCAGTGAGCCACCCAGGATTCAGGTGCTAGGGACGCTGTCCCATCAGTCAGAATGTAGGCGAGATAGGATCACATAACATCTTTTAGTTATGTACTCACCATAACTTCAGATGTTTGGGATCCATCTCGCCTACATTCCTAATACCCACCCTCCTTCCCCCTGCCTCGGAGATCAGAAGAGATTGAACGGTTTAGAGTTCTACTGTTTTTATCTTGTTTCATCTGACGATGTTATATAAGCAGTGCGTGCATGTGTGCATGTATGCGGACAAACTAGATCTGGGGGACTGGTAGTGGTGCATCCTGGGATATAGTAAGCTCAGCCAATAAGAGACTTCGCTCTTTGGCATAAGCGTGCCGAGTCGGAGCCGAGGGATCGGCTCCGAACCCATCAGTCAGTCAGAATGTAGGCGAGATGGATCCCAAACATCTGAAGTTATGGTGAGTACATAACTAAAAGTTATTAAGTATAGGAAGAATGTCTTCCTCAGACTTAGAGGAAAGGGGAGGGATATTACTGAGCTAGTCTAGGAGGAACAAAAACTTAAGACTAACCAAAGAAGCAGAAGGTTGGGCAGGGGAGAATGGACAGATGAGACCATCACTTGGTCAGTAATTATATATTACCCTAATTGGAATAATAACAAGGATCATACTACAGTTAATTTGAGGGGATCAATGCATGGGATAAAGCATTTAGGAGCTGCCTCTTTCCATTGGTGGTACAGAGGAAACTCCTGGGGTACATTTTTTCTTCGCATCCATTGATCATAGTTTCTTAGTTCCAGAACTATCTGTTTTGAGGAGAGGAAAAGACAAAACATCATAAACTAATATATCATCTTAAGACTGAAAAAGCTAACACCAGACTGATTGATGCAAAACTGAACCAGACATTATTATAATCAAAATGAGAAGTTGGTGACATGATGCCTACCAAACTGTGGAATAAAATACCCATGTGTTTACACTGAATTACAGCTCTGTACTAGTTTAAAAGGCAAAAGGACACTTAGGAGATGAGAAGTATAGCCCAGGCATAATGGCTTTCAAACTTCCTGATGACCAATGGTCCTATGCTTGACCAGTCGTTGAGCACCTATGAACAGCACAGTGCCTCTGGAGTGACTTATTCTTGTAGGCTAGTTAAGATTTGGTGAGGGGAACAAACAAATATTTTTATCCATGGTCTAAGTAACTTTATGAAAGGAAGGTAGATGGGACTGCAAAGCTGAGAAGTATTAATGGTTGACCGAGTAAGTATCATTGAATTCAGGACCAACACAAACTCGCCACCCTGCTCAATAGTGTCTCTATCCAGACAGTATCTATAGTACTGTGTTTGTGATAATGTACCTTCACTATGTAAGGTTGTTAATACTATGTCATTAAGCTATGGTTAGCTGACAAAGATGAGACTACACATGTATGAGGTTTTTTTCAATCCTGTTGCTTGCTTTGTTGGTATTTCACTGCTGTGGTAGCGTGACTCCCTTAAGTCCCTAAACAAACTCCCTATCCCATGCAGTCTTGTGTCAAGTGACACTAGTGCAATCTAGCTGGGTCAGGTCACCAGCTGTCATCTATAGCTAGTTTGCTCAATACCTGTAAGCCATATATAGCTGTTGGCCATGTATCATATGGAAAAACTGGCCTGTGAGGTGCAACTACTGCAAATAGAGATTATTTTCCTCTGTAGAATAATTTATGGGGAGAGCCTTTTACCTGTGTGTTATCTTGTCTGATAGGTTACTATTTACTATCAAGTAAAGCCTTAGACTTCTCACTACTCAAGGGATGGCACTAGCCAAGCCTTACCTAGTCACCTAGTCTGCGTACACATTATGGTCAGGGCTTCACCAGGAATGCAGTAGTGTTATCCTATATGAAAGTGCAACCTGTGACATTACTCCCTCCTCATGAGAGACAACCATGTAAACTTTAATCATTCTGGTCACTCATCCACTAGTTCCAGCAAGTGCTTGAGCCACTGAAACTCTGGTCACCTGGGTCATAGTATGCAAAGATATTCTGGCATGAAGATCAGAAAGACCACCAACATGATCCATCATCACAGTGAACTGGAGATGAGATTTCAGGTCCAGCATCAGTGAAAGAAATCATTGATGAGTTTATGTTCCAATCCCCAAAGTGTTTAAGATGCTTAAGACCATTAAACAACCCGTCCTGATACTATGACACTTCAAATGTATTAAATAAATGTTCACAAAATTTTGAAAGCAATACATTCTTAATCACTTACATTAACCACTTATAGATTCACACAAAATGAAAGATATTTGTAATAAGATGTTTATACATACACAGACAACCCTCTCCTCCTACCACCCAACACTACAAGCTGTAAGAGATGCACTTATATAGCCAAACTGGAAGCAAAGCTCTCTTCACCCAAGACTGGACTAGACAATCAAAAGGAGAAAGTAAACACTTGCACCACATCACACTCATCACTTAGTCCCTCAGAACCTACACCACCAAAACACACACACAGAAACACAAAACTCACACCTACATTCGTGGAGGCTCTCAATAAAAATCTACCCAAGCAACAGGGATCTCCAAAGCAGAAATGCAAGCAACCTCCACCCCCCCCCCCAACACAACCCAAATGACACATAGCCCACAAACTCAGTGCGCCACTCAACCACAGCCCATAAGGCATAACAACGTACCCAACACTCTAGTCATAGGTGACTCTATAGTTAGGCACACTGATGTTCCACTCACCAGGCTAAACAAGGAGAAAGTTACTGTCAGCTGCCTGTCAGGTGCCAGGATCTGCCACATAATGCACGCACTCAGGTCACTCCACAACAAGTACAAATATAACTCTGTCATTGTCCATGTTGGTGTGAATAACCTGAGACGTACCTCCCTGGGCTACATGAAAAGAGACATGGAGGAGCTGTCCGATCTTGTAGCCCAGGCAGATATGACCCTAGCCCTGAGTAGCATCCTGCCATCACCCAGAATGATACCACAGTACAAGGACAAAATGATTGACTTCAACAATTGGCTTAGTTTCTGGTGCCATTCTAAGGGGATCCAATATCTGTCTGCATAGGATGACATGATCGACAAACCATGATGCTTTGCCCAAGATGGCCTGCAACTGTCGCCCTTGGGATTCCGGATACTGGCTAAGGCTCTTGCCGCTCCATAGTGCCCTTTTTTAGGCAAGGGTCAAATGACAAATTCATAGCCGTAACAGGTACAAGCAAGCAAAATCTGAGGGTAATGCTACTCGATGCTAGAAGTCTAAACCTCAAAAAGCATTCACTCGAGGCACTCATTAAAATGGAGAACATCGACATCTGTGCAGTGACAGAGACCTGGTTCAAGGCTCCAGAGAGCACCCCTGCATTACCAGGCTATAATTCATACCACACCTTTCGGCCACCTAACCTGGACTGAAACACTAAAGTCGGAGGTGTGTCCGTATTCATTAAGGATATCCACACTTCCAGGCTAGTTGCTCAGCATAATGCATCCAAGATTATCCAAGTGCAACTAACTGCGGGGAAGACCACAATCCAAATTGTAGCTTGCTACAGATCCCCCACCATGCCCCAGGATTCCCACTCCTTATTTCTTGATACGCTGAAAAATATTGCTGTATGTAAACAGTACTGTTGTAACTATTGTCCTAAACTAGAGTCCAATCTATTACCTGCATATAAATGTATACCACATCAGAGGTATGATGACATACATGTAACAGTGTTAGAATGAACAATGTAAAACTGTTTATTGACTATTGTAAACTGTATCTGTCTGTAGTTTATACCTATAAGTGTCAATAACTAGATACCCTAATGGATCTAGATGAAATATGTACCCAAGTTTGTCTGTATGTTCTGTAAAATTGTCTCTTTGGAGCTTTTTTCCCCGGTCCTCCACTGAAAATGGACATGTATCCAGCTGGACTATCCCAGTTAACAAATGTAAAATAAATAAATAAATATTAGGGTACAACCTAACACCCTAATAATGGGCAATTTCAACTACCCCATCATTAACTGGGAAAGCTAATCATGTACCAACTCTTGTGCTCAACATTTTTCTGGAATTCATAAATTCCAACGCCTTGGATCAGCTTATCCACATCCCCACCAGGGGCAGCAATATCCTAGACTTGGTCATTACCAACATGGGCAACCAGTGTTCCACACCAGAGGTCAATTCCTCGGTCAAATCTGACCACAAGCTAATCACCCTAGACATCCACATCCCACACATCCCACCCCACCCCCCGTTAGGGAAACCACCATAAAAAATTCTCCAAAGCCAACTTCACGCTTCTTAAGACAGAAGTGGAAAACTTCATAACACTCATGCTGACAGACAATAGAGGTACAACTGCTGAATCCAATACAAATGCACTTTATAAGCACTTACGCGAGTGCATGGATCATGCAATCCCTAACAGAACCAAGATGCTATCCTCCAAAAGAAGGGAGCCAATCTGGTGGTCCCCTGCTATAAACAAACTCTACAACAGAAGAAAGAAACTGTTGCAAAAAAAGAGTAAAATCCCATGATTGGAGGAACTCCCTGGTCAGCCTCAGTAAGAAGCAGAGATCCCTCATAAAATCCTCCAAAGCTCGCTACGAAAACAAAATCACCATTGATTCTAAAGACAACCACAAAGCATTCTATAGCTATGTCAAGAATCTCAATGGCAACACTCAGATCTGCTCTGAGTTACAGCACAATGGCACTAATACAGAATCAACTGATATTGCCAGCATCCTGGCAGATAGGTTCAGTACTAACTTTACCCCCTCTCTCACCCCTTAAAGGGCCCATCTCTATACTGGAAGAGTGCAAAGTTCCTGTAATCACGGCTGCAGCTCTCAAAAGCCAAGAACGCAGCATCCGTGGGACCTGACCACATCCCAGGCTGCATTCTACATGAACTACAGAATGAACTGGCACCCCACCTAAGTACCATGTTCAATCATAGCCTCACCTCAAGCTTTGCGCCCACTGAATAGCACGCAGCAACGGTTATCCCACTCCCCAAAGAAGGAATGACCACGGACCCCGGGAACTACCGCCCCATTAGCCTGATGAGCCTAGTCTGCAAGGCTATGGAATGAAGCATCATGAAACTTATAAACAATGACATTGGTAATCTCCAGACTCTGGACCCTACCCAGTTCGGGTTTGTAAAAGGCAGATCATGTCTCCTAAATCTTTGAAGCGGTCACCAAAACTGTAGATGAGGGTAAGATGGTACACACACCCTATCTAGATCTCGCCAAAGGCTTTTGACACCATCCCCCACTCTGGAATTATAAGTAAACTCACTAAACTAGGTATAAATCCCTATGTCACAAGATGGGTTGCCAACTGGCTCACTGACAGAACCCACACTGTGAAAGTAGCAGACTCTAAATCCAACTTCAGACCAGTGACAAGTAGAGTACCACAGGATTCAGTCCTGGGTCCTCTCCTGTTTGGTATCTATGTTTCTGAAGTACAGGCTAACATAGAAGGTTTTTGTCTAACAAAGTTCGCAGACTAGGAGCCATAATCAAAACTCGTAACGATGTGGACATCCTACAAAAGGGCCTCACTGAGACAGATGCCTGGTGTCAAAGCCATGGCCTCAAGCTCCATGCCAAAAAGTGCATTGTCATCCCTTTTGGTAAAAACTCTGTACCCATGAACTACCACATAGGCGGTAGTCTACTTAACACCAAAAGTGTGATGAGACATTGGGACACAGGTGGACAATAGTCTCTCCTTTGATAATCACATTGCCACAGTAGTCAGGAAATCCTTCTACGCCACACACACCTCATCACAAAACGTTTCTCATCCAGGAAAAAAGAGGTCATTACTCCCCTCTACTCATCACTCATTAGACCCATTAATAGAGTACAATGCCTCTTTTGGTATGTACCTCACAAGACATCTACAACAACTGGAAAGGACGCAGAAATACCTCACAAAGAGGATTACCGGGCTCAAACAGATGCCCTACGCAGACAGTCTCAAAAAACTCCAGCTTTACTCAGTCACATATCGCCTACTTAGAGGCGATCTCTGCCTAACATACAAAGCTATGTCAATCCCAGAGCTGTTGGAAGTGCTCCACTTAAAGAAATCCCAATCCCTCCGAGCTACAAACTCTAGGGACCTAAACCTTGTCACCACAATAAACAGAACATGCTGGAAGGATAGATTCCTGTCTCAGAGACTTCCCATACTCGAGAACAAACTACCTATCTATAGCAAACAAAGCTCCTCATTAGCACTCTTCAAGAAAAATCTTGATGATTGGATGGGAGATAGGAAATTCACCCCGGGGATCACTTCTGTGGGTCTGCTCGACAGGGGCACAGGAAAATAATTTTCTTGGGTGGCGAAAGCCAGGGTACCGTTTGGCTAGGCTTATATAGGCCCTAGGGCCAATAGCCTAGTACCCACCTGTTAACCTATACTAACTATCTCGTTACATTCTTTGGATTGTTTTTGCCTTACTTTTATTGTTATCTACTTTTCCACTGCCTGTATTATTTCCTTTCTCTAAAACTGTCTTGTCTGTTAAAATGCACCTATTATGATCTTATTTTACATTTAAACTTATTGTGAATTCTGTATCTCTGGAGTTTTTCTCCCTCAGTCCCCACTGAAAAGGGTATCCTAACCAACTGGACTTTCCTTCTAAACAAAAATAACAAGTAAATAAGTATATAAATATGAAAACAAAGCTATGTTTTCTAACCTTTAAGTCAGTACAATTTAAAGCAAGGAAACATTATAAGTTTATATTCAGTTAATGCTTTAGTTAAATTCTATCTCAGAAAACTACTTTATCTTTGCTTTTGAAAGAGGGGATGTAATATACTGGAACTGTTTATATAAAATATTGGCACCCATAGCAGTGTTTAGACATACTACTAGTTTGCTAGTTGGGTGGCCTGGTTTCTTGGGCAGTGTTGTGTTGTCTGTAAGTAAAAGCCAGTAGAACTTCTATTATTTTGTATTTGTCTAATTATTTCCAGTGTATTGAATCAAAATGTTACAGCAAGCACATGGAGAATATTAATGTTATGTTGTCCTATCTCGCCTTCATTCTTGCTGGTTGGGTTGAGAACCAAGCTTCCACTGGCTCGAGGCTATACCCTATCCCATCATGCCTAGCAAAGATAACCCAGATTCCGTTTGCCACTAAACTAGATTAGGTGCTTCTGACTAGGCTCAGGCTAAGTGAAAATATGTTTTCAGTATTTCTTTGTATTCATCAATAGTTTTTGGATAAATATTGTTCTTGTAGTTATAGTGTTTTAGGTATCACCTTGTGGTGAATTGCTAGTTTTTTTGCTGTTGTGGCTGTTTGTGGCTGGTCGTTGTTTTTGTTAGGCCTACAGCTTCTCCCCTATCCTGCTTTCTCTAAAAGCTTCTGTTATCTTTGATGACCTCATTTAAGTTAGAGGGTTCACCTTTTTCTTTCCTTGCCCATTTAAATTAGAGAACTCCCCTTCTGCTTACTTCCCCTTCCAAGAGGTTTTGTTGTTTAAGTCAGAGACATCTCCTCTGGCTAGAGGAGATTGTCGTTTTAGTTAGAGACCTCTCCTCTAGCCCCTTTCTCTCCCCTGTGTGATTGTATTTAAAAAAAAAAAAAAAAAAAGTAGAATAGCAGTTATATAATTATGTTATTCTTAGTGTAGTGTGTTTAATAGCTTGATAGTTGTTCTAGTTTCCTGGACAGTGTTTATTGTTGTTGCTGTTGTTTTTTCCACTATGTCTAAGGAAGGAAAAGAAGTGAAGCAGTCAGGCTTCAAAAAGTGTGACTCTTGTTCTCAGAAAATGTCCTTAACTGACTGGCACACTAGTAGTGTCTACTGTTTAGGTACAGTACACCTTCAAGACTTGTGTTCCATTTGTCATGGTTTCTGTTCTGAGGTACTGCAGGAACATAGGAATAAACTTTTGATCAAGGGACTGCTTCCATTTCCTGAGGCTCTAAAAGGGAACCAGACCTCTTCCAAATCTTCTCCTAAATCTGTCAAGTCATCGAAAAGAGCTTCTTCAGTTCCTGCTTCTGAGCTGGCTAAAAAGCTATTTAAGGATACGACTTCGGACCCAAAGGCTTTTGGGCCCAGAAAG
Source organism: Protopterus annectens (assembly GCF_019279795.1). Taxonomy (NCBI): domain Eukaryota; kingdom Metazoa; phylum Chordata; order Ceratodontiformes; family Protopteridae; genus Protopterus; species Protopterus annectens. Next base: position 673,455,420 of record NC_056745.1, read on the forward strand.
ACTGCTCCTTCGGTTCCACCAGTTTTATCAGAACTGACTAGGAGCCATATAACAGAGCTGCTCCCCAACTTTGGAGCTGGTCTCCTCAGTTTTTCAGTCACCCATTTTACAGTCTGTGGCTGGCAGTATAAAATCCTTGGCCCCGTCCTCTTGATCATCCAGGAGTCTATCGGATGATGATGTGGAGCGGGTGGTCAAGAGGTTGCATCAGACTCCGGCTCTAGCCAAGATCCTTTTGAGTCCAGCCCAAAAGGAATTGGAACAGACTTCTGCTGCTGCCCCTTCTTCTATTCCTCCTCCGACCCGAGTGGTTTCAGAGCCAGAGTGCTTGGATGCATTTTTGGTGGAACCGTCCGATCTGAGACTCACCCCAGGATTTTTGGTCCTGACTTCTGCTCCAATCTCTTTGGTACCATCTTCGTTTGAAGGGTCTGGGAGCTGACAATCCACTGTCGGGTCCGGGAAGGAGAGTCAGATCGGACCGTTGTTGAATCCAAATCTATTTCTTGGGGCATCGGCGTGGGTGAGCTCTGTACCTACATCGGCCTGGGAGCCTACCTCCTTGGTGCGAGAGGAGTTTCCTGGCTCTTTGGAGCTGGAGGCTTCTTTGGACCCAGGTCATGGTGCCTTCGAGGTAATGAGGAGTGTGCTGTCACCATTGATGGCTCCACATGCTGATCTAAGCACTCTTCCTCCAAAAGTGCCAGTGTCTGCCTCTCTACCATCCCTCCCCCCCAGGTGTAGAGAACCGATGCCCCAGGATGCCGCATTGGGTGAGTCCCTCTCTTCTGAAACCTACCCAGAGGATCCCACTGGGGAGGTCCCTTGAAAGAGAACATATAAGAGGAAACATCTAGACTCCCCTAAGGAGTCTGTCACTTTAGATATGGACTTGGATGATTCAGAAGGGTCCCCATGGTCACCTCTGAGGATGTCTCCTTCTCAGACATCCTAGAGATCCTGAATTAGAGAGGTGGCTGGAAGACCCTCACCCCTTCTGAAGATGAGTCCGTATACCTGGAGGCATTTCGTTCTCATCCCTCCACCTCTTTGGTGTCTCCATCCTTCGACCACCTCCTCAACATTATTAGTTGAAAGGCGTGGGGCTCTCCAGAATTTGTGGAACCTGTTCTGAGGAGGCCCAACAAATTTATAACAGCTCCATCAGACAAAGACTTTTTAACCAAAGGTGCCTCAGTAGATGCTATGGTGGTGGCCACCAAAAAGGAGTTACTAGAGACTTCATCTGTCCATCTGCCGAATAAGGAGTTTTGAACGATGGACAGGTATGGGAAGTGGACGATGTTCATCGTGTTACACTGCTGCAGTCCTCACACTTGAGTTATCTGCCGTCAGGCGGTCCCGCAGTCGGACCGAGTTCCAAAGTCTTGGTCCGGCGTCGGTTGCTGTCACTTCTTCCCTGACGTCAGTGCGACAGGGGTATAAAAAAGGCAGCCGACGCCATTTTCTTCAGTCTTTCTTGCCGCGCGGTGCCCGAAGCAGAAGCAGTTCGCAAGTGCCGGTCGGCCGACTCCTGAGATTTTCAAATTGAATTTCAGAACGAAGTCTTCAATAAAGCTAAGTACCCTGTTGGGGAACCTTTTCTTGCCTCAGCCCGATGTCAGAAAAAGTTAATAATTGCATTTCTTGTGGGAAGCAAATACCTCATAAGGATTTTCATTCTTATTGTATCCCTTGCCTAGGCCCAGACCACGACGTCACAGGTTGTCGGTTTTGTGCTAGGTTTAACAAACAAACTATTAAACGTCGGTTTGATTTTGCCTGACATTATTTTGTTAGAAAATTTAATTATACCATGCCGTTGGAGCAACCGACGACCGGGATGCATAAAAAGCACAAAGATAAGGATAGGCAGCCGAGACCCAAACCAGACACCAAGGCCTCTGCTAGGCCAGTCGCTGGTTCTCCGGTTTTCAGTGAGGTGCCTACACAGCCCCTGACGACAGCTGATTTAGAACTCTAACCTGCATCCGACTTCCAAGCGGAGATTGCAGGGCCTCCAGAGCCTTTATCTTTAGGCCCTTCCGACTCCATGGCTGATGGGGATTCCGGTGCAGTTGAAAGCCCATCAGTTACTGAAGGCATCTTCAGACCGACTACACTTACTATTAAATCCTTTGCAAAACTGAAAACTCCATTAAAAGTAAGGAAGCCTGTACAGTAGTCTCCAGTGCAAGGCCCCATGCCTAAGAAACATGCTTAAGATGGCCGAAGACTTAATTACCCTAATCAGGGGTTCCCATCCCCCACCTGACAAAAGGCCTAGACAGGAGGAGGACTACACTTCCTCGGATCAGGTTTCCATTACCTCAGATTCTTCTGAGGAACAGGAGTACTCTTTTCCCCCTTATGAAGACTCTGATGCTGAAGAGTCTATTCCTTCAGCATCTCCCCCAGAAGACTACTCTTTTGGGGAAACTTTACATACCATGAGGGAACATTTCCACTGGGAAGCCAGGATTACTCTGATTCTAAGAAAATGCTCCGAGAGTTCCCCTTACTACCCCAGCACAGACCCCTTGCTATTCCACCTGTGTGAGACATTGCGGATGATGTTTATTCAGAATCTAGCCTTAACCCAGATTCATTACCTTCTGCACCAGCCAAACCAGACAGATACTACAGAGTCCCTGACTCACATAAATTCCTATATAAAAGCCCTGTTGCTGACCCAGAAACCATTTCCCAGGGTTCCAAAGGGGTTAAGGCCTCTATTGCTAAAAATCCTGTACCGTCTGAAAGGGATTCTAGAGCACTAGACAGATGGGGAAAGAAAGTATATACCTCATCTACTCTAGCTATTAGGGCCTTAAATTGCCAGTTTCACATGCTGAAATATCAACAATATTTGATGTCTCAATTAAAACAAAAAATGAGTACTCATACAGAGCAGCCTGATTACAAGGAAATGCAAGATTTGTTGCATGCAGCAGAACAAGTGGGAAAACATACTTTGCAATGTGGATTTGATTCATTGGAAGCTTCTTGCAGAGCAGCTGTAACAGGGTCTGTCATTCGTAGGCATGCTTGGTTAAAAGAACAAACTTTACCTGATCATGTTAAAGCAAAGTTATTGGATGCACCCTTACAGCAGGATGTTTTATTTGGTGTGAAAGCAGAAGAGGTTTTAAAGAAAATGGAGGATAAGGCAAAATCTATGCAGACGGTCAAGGTTTTTTTTACAGGTCCAACCCCCTCATTTCAGCAGAAATTGGCCAACCAAAACTGGTCCTTTCCAACTTCTGACAGACCTCAGAGGGGCAAATACAGATGCCCAAGGGGCAGAGGTCAGTCACAAGGCTCTTACAAGCCACGACAATGGGGTGCCACAACCCAGAAAGGAGGAGAAGACAAGTCTCAAACTATCAGAAGGCAATCACTGTAATTTACCCCTCAGACTGCAAGCAAATCACTCTTGGCAGCTCCCTTGGGAGGAAAACTTGCACTTTTTGCAGACAATTGGCACATCATCACAAAAGACAAATGGGTCCTAAATATTGTAACTCAAGGATACAGGTTCCACTTTCATACTTTACCAAGGATAAAAGGAATGCCAAACCTGCCATCAAATCAATGGGCAGAGGCTCAAAGACAAATTACAGCACTCATGGACATGAGAGCCATTCAACAGGTTCCTACACAGGAGCAAGGACAAGGATTTTACTCAAGACTCTTTCTGGTTCCCCAAAAGGACAAAGCCTGGAGACCCATTCTGGACCATTCAATTCTAAACACATACCTGGAAGTACCCAAATTCAAGATGCTCACACTACAGCAACTTCTTCCCATGCTGGGCAAGAAGGCTTGGCTAGTAACGTTGGACCTCAAGGAGGCATACCTGCATGTCCCTATCAGACAAAATTGCAGAAGATACCTCTGATTTATAGCAGGTATAACTCATTACCAATTCTCTGCACTGCCCTTTGGCTTATCTACTGCACCCAGGGTCTTCACAAAATGCCTGGCACCAGTAATTGCATACTGCAGACAAAGAAGAATCCAAATATATCCATACCTGGACGACTGCCTTATTCAAGCAGACAGCAAGGACATTCTTTTAAAACATCTGGCGTTTGTAAAAAACCTACTAAGTTGCCTAGGGTACACAGTAAACGAAAAGAAGTCAAAACTAGTGCCCTCACAACACATAATATTCCTGGGTGCCAGCTTAAATACAACGGTCCAGATGGCTTATCTCATGCCAGACAAGCAAGGACAACTGACTCAATACTTCAAAATTCTGCAGGCCTTGGGATTCATGGCATCTTGCATATTACTAATACCATATGCCAAACTGCATATGAGGAAATTACAATGGTACCTGAAAAGCATATGGACTCAACACAGCCACAGCTTGGAAACAATAATACCACTAATTCCCTGCCTTCAACAGGAGTTTCTATGGTGGGCTCAGGGATGTCACCTCAACAAGAGTCAGCCTTTCACCTTGCCCACAGCCAGGCAAACAATGACAACAGATGCATCGGATTACGTCTGGGGTGCACACATGGCAGGACAGTGTATTCAGGGCAAATGGTCTGCAGATCAAATGCATCTCCACATCAATCAAAAAGAGATGCTAGCTGTACAAAATGCCCTAACAGCTTTCAAGGACCTCCTACATCCAGGACAACTTCTAATAAAGACGGACAACGCCACAGTGATGTGGTACATAAACAAACAAGGGGGCACACATTCCTACCCCCTATGCAGGCAAGCAATGACCTTGTGGAACACAGCACTGACCTACCAAGTTCAACTACAAGCACAATTCCTGCCAGGAAAGAAAAATGCATTGGCAGACAAGCTAAGCAGAAATATCATGGATCCTCATGAGTGGAAACTAGACCCACAAGTATTCACAATGATAACTCAAAAATGGGGGCCCAGACATAGATCTGTTTGCCTCCCCCAAAACTACTAACTGCGAAAGTTTTGCTCAAGGACATACCACACTCTAGCTTGGAAAGTGGACGCCCTCTCATTCAGTTGGAAAACACTAACAGTGTATGCCTTTCCTCCACTGCCTCTTCTGGCAAAGGTGCTGCTAAAAGCCATATTAGAGAGGTCACAAATGATACTCATTGCTCCAGACTGGCCACGCCAACACTGGTATCCAATATTAAGGAACATGGCTCAAGGCCCACCATGGATTTTACCTCAAATTCCTCACCTGCTGACTCAGCAAAACAATCCTACACAACCAGCTCAAGACTTTAAATCTGGCTGCATGGCAGATTATCTAAACAACCAGTCAACACCTCTCTCTACAGCTGTTATGGATGTCATTCTGGAGGCCAGGAGACCCAGCACCAGGAAAACCTACTCAGACAAATGGAAAAGATTCTGCGCCTGGAACCAGGCTAAAGGCCAAAATCCTCTTGTCCCAAATATTCCTCAGATTCTGCAATATTTAACTGAGATGTTGCACAAAGGCCTTTCCTTTTCATCTATAAAGATCCACGCTTCAGCTATTTCAGCTCATTACAACACGGATCCTCCTATTTTTTCACATCCATTATTAAGACAGTACCTCAGAGGGGCTAAGAACACAAGACCGCCCCAAAGAGCACCAACACCAACTTGGGACCTCAATTTTGTTTTGGAAAAACTTACACTACCGCCCTTCGAGCCAGCTTTTTCAGCTGATTTACAATTTTTATCATGGAAAACTGCCCTGCTCCTAGCAATAACTTCAGCACGAAGAGTCTCAGAGCTACAGGCCCTAATGGCAGTGGAGCCTTTCATCATTTTTCATCAAGACAAGAGTCTCTTTATGAACTAACCCTTCCTTTATGCCAAAGGTAGTATCCAGTGTGGCTCTAAACCAAACCATTCATTTGCACACCTTTTATCCAAACCCCAAAATAAAGGGGAAAGGCTCCTACACTCTTTGGACATTCACAGGCAATTACGCTTCTACTTGGATAAAACAAAGGTTTTCAGAAAATCTGATCAGCTCATTGTATCCTATGCTGCAGGATCTCAAAGAAAGCCTATATCAAAACAGACCATTTCAAAATGGATAGGACATTGTATCCGTTTCTGCTACACACACCATGGGAAACCTGTACCTGGTAACATTAGGCCTCATTCCACCAGGGCTACAGCAACATCAGCAGCCTTCCTCAGAGGGGTACCAACCAAGGATATTTTGGAAGCTGCAACTTGGAGTTCAGTGCACACCTTCACCAAGCACTACCACTTACCTCTATACGCAAAAACCAGAGCTGGCTTTGCCACTGCAGTTTTGCAGGGCCTACTAGCTTCTCCAAACCCTGTTTAGTACCAACCGCCCAGACTTAGCTTTGGGATTCAACCCAAGTGTGATGACTGCAGCAGTGTAACACGATGAACATAGTACAGTTTTGTACCTACCATAAATGTAGATGTTCGAGTGTTCACACTGCTGCCGTCCAGGTTACCCTCCCACCTTCCCCTGTTTTTACCTGGGTTTTATCTATAGCTCCCTGTTTATACAATCTCTAAGATGTATTTCTATATGATGTATTTGCTTACAGCTGTAGCTATTGTTTTCTACTTATGTAATTTACTTAGGATTATGTATTGCCTTCCTATTTGGGGGCACCTGACATTTGGGGCAAGAAAAACTGAAGAAAGTGGCGTCGGCTGCTTCTTTTATACCCCTGTCGCACTGACGTCAGGGAAGAAGTGACAGCAACCGACGCCGGACCAAGACTTTGGAAGTCGGGCCGACTGCGGGACTACCTGACGGCAGATAACTCAAGTGTGATGACTGCAGCAGTGTGAACACTCGAACATCTACATTTATGGTAGGTACAAAACTGTACTTTCTCATCAGCGGCTTTTACACTCAGATCGCTGAACTATTTGACCCATTTTACCAGACTTCAGAGGGATCTCCTGAAGGAGCTAGAAGATACCCTCCAAAGTTCCACAGCTGGAGGGTTTCCAGATAAGGTGACCGCCCAGCTTGCTACCTTAAATTCAGTAGTCAACTCTTCTATTTGGCTCATTTCTTATGCAGCCAATGGTGCGAGTAGGGCAGCTAGTACAGCAGTTGCTTTGAGGAGTCATTCCTGGATGCTTCTTTGCAAGTTCACTGAGCCCTTCAAGTCTTTCTTCACTAACACCCCTTTTGATGGCTCATCCTTGTTCAGGTCTAAAGTTAGAGACTCTGACCAGGTGCAAACAAGAAAGCAAAACTCTGCCATGAGAGTACATTTTTCCCTCCCTACCAGGCCTTACCCCAAAGGCCAGAAGGGTGAGAAAATGTGATTCTGTAAATCTCGCTTCACCAGATGCACAAGGTAAATCTTCCCCAGAGGCAGTGGGAGAAATAACAATGGAAGACGCTGACCTCGCAGCAGAGGGGGTCCGCAAAATCAGGACGACAGAGATGCGTTCACTGGCAGACCCTTCCAGCACTCCTGAAAGGAGGCCCGCCTGTCCACCTCCAGAGGCAGTCGGGGGCAGACTATCACTGTACCCAAAAGCCTGGCTAAATATCATTCAAGACAAATGGGTACAGTCAATAATATCCTGGGGATACAACATACCCTACTCCACCCCACCCCCAAAAACAAGATCAGTCCCAGACATTCCACCCTGTCAAAGGGATCAAGCAACAGTAGAGATACAAAAGTTGTTAAGAAAGAGTCATCCAAGAAGTCCCCACAGACCAAACCGGATCCGGAATGTACTCCAGGTTTTTTAGTTCCAAAAACAAAAAAAAAACGGGTCTGGAGACCCATCTTGGATCTGAGCAGGCTGAACAAGTCCATAAAAAAAATCAAAGTTCCAGATGGTGACACTGCAGTCTATACTTTCCTTTCTGGGAAATGAAAATTGGATGTGCTCAATCTATCTTCAGGATGCATACTACCATATAAAAATGGACAGGGGGTCCAGGAGACATCTACAGTTCCAGTTGGGAGCCAGTCATTACCAATTGTGAGCTCTGCCCTTTGGTCTCAGTACAGCCTTCAGAGTGTTTACTAAATGCATGGCAGTAGTCACAGCTTACCTGAGGTGTCTAGGATTCCAGATGTTTCCATACTTTCACGACCGTCTCCTGTCTGCCACCACTGAGCATCTACTAACCAAGGCAAGAGACACCACCGTTCATCTTTGCTCAGAAATGGGCATTACCATAAATTTCGAAAAATCTGCCTTGTTGCCATCACAGCATATTACATTTATAGGAGCAGACTTAAACACAGAAGACATGGTAACAAAACTGCCTGATGACAGGGTACAGACACTGTGACATCGTGTTCATCTTGCTCTCAAAAAAGAAAGTACAGGCAAAGTTAGTTCTAAAGGTCTTGGGCACTATGGCAGCCTGCTATAACATTAGTACTTCTGGCACATCTACATATGAGAGTCCTACAGTGGCTTCTGTTCGCTCAGTGGTCCATGCAGGAGTTACCCATGACCCACAAGATCTTCATCACAGACTCCTGCAAGAAAGACCTACATTGGTGGCTTCATTCCATGCAGATAACTCTAGGCAGGCTGTTCACTCTTCCCCAACCAGTAGCCAGAGTGACCACAGATGCTTCCCAGATAGGGTGGGGGGCATTATCTGGGAAAGACCATCTAAGGAACTTGGCAGGAACATGAGTACCACTTGCATATCCATATCCTAGAGATGAGAGCAGTGCTTCTGGTTTGCAGGCATTCCAGAGCTCTCTTCCACCAGGTATGATTGCAATACAGACAGACAACATGTCAGTGGTGTGGTATATCAACAAACAAGGTGGAACCAGATCCTACCCCCTGTGCCTAGAGGCTCAAAGAGTATGGCAGTGGGCAGTCTCTTCTCGATGTTTTCTGATTGCAATGCATATTCCGGGGAAAGCCAATGTGATAGCGGACAAATTGAGCAGAGCGATTCTAATGCCTCATGAGTGGTCCTTTAAACAGAAAATTGCAAACCAGATTTTTTGTAAGTGGTGCCAGCCTTTGTGACCTGTTTGCCATGTCCATGAACACCAAATGCAGCAGCTATCTTGCCCCAATTCCCCCGCCAGGGGAGTCACCAAGGGATGCACTCATTCATGATTGGTCCCCCCGGACTCCTTTATGCCTTTCCTCTGTTCCCTTTAATCCCCAAAGTTCTACAGAAAAGCCAGATCATTGTGTTGCAGGTTAATACTCATCACTCCATACTGGCCTCGTCAGATACTGGTTTCCTTTCCCATTGCCCCATCTCTGAGAAGAGCCATGGATTCTGTACCCGGTACCAGATCTTCTGACTCATCAGTCAGGAACACTCCATTCCTCTATCCAGACCCTCAAACTGACAGCTTGGCTGCTCCACTTCCATAGGTTCATAGGTTCATACTAGGCTATCTGCCCTAGGGCATTTATAAGCCTAGCCAGAGTGTGTTTGGCTTTCTCCACCCATTTTAAATTAATTTTGCTATGCCCTTTTTCGAGGTTAGTATACTGTGCCTCTGTCTGAACAGTGACACAGAAGTGATACCCGGGGTAAACCTACGATCTCCCATCCACTCATCAAGATTCCTCTTGAGAGTCAATGAGGGACTCTGCCTAACCTGGACTGGGATTTTATTCCAGAGTGAAGGGAGCCTCTGGGTTATGAATCTGTCCCACCAGCATGTCCCATTTATTTCAGTGCTGAGGTTCAAGTCTCTCGAGCGCGTAGCTCGATGGGATTTGGATTTTCTGAGGTGCAGCATGTCCATTAATTCCGGGTTGGACATAGCTTTATACGTCAGGCACAGATCGCCTCTGAGCAGGCGGTATGCCACTGAGTAGAGCTGGAGTTTCTTTAACCGGGCAGCATATGGCATCTGTTTGAGCCCTTTGATCCTCTTGGTGAGGTACTTTTGGGGTCTTTCCAGTTGCTGCAGGTGTCTGGTAAGGTACATCCCAAAAGGGGCATTGTACTCAATTATGGGCCTGATGAGGGATGAGTAAAGAGGCACGATGACCTCCCCTGATCTAGATGTGAATCCTTTCATGATTAGGTGGGCTATATAAAATGTTTTTCTAACCACTTTGGCCACATGGTTGTCAAATGAGAGATTGCTATCAACTTGGGTCCCCAGGTCCCTAATTACTTCTTCTGTACTTAATGGATTACCACCTATGTGGTAGTTTGTGGGCACTTTGTTTTTGCCAAAGGGGATGACTATACACTTTTTGGCATTTAGCTTGAGGCCATGGCTCTGGCACCAGTTGTCTGTTTCTATGAGGCCCTTTTGGAGGATGCTTGTGTCGGCTGGAGAGTCGATTATGGCGCCCAGTTTGCAGTCATCTGCGAACTTGGTCAGCCACAGTCCTTCCATGTTGGCCTGTACCTCTGAGAAATATATATCGAACAAGAGAGGTCCCAAGACTGAGCCTTGCGGGACGCCACTTGTAACTGGTTTGGAGTCTGACATGGCTCCAGCAATTCTAACCATGTGGGTTCTGTCCTTGAGCCAGTTTGCAACCCATCTAGTGACATAGGGGTTTATATTTAAGTTGGTGAGCTTATCTATAATGCTCGAGTGGGGTATTGTATCGAAGGCTTTTGCGACGTCCAGGTAGGCTGTGTGGACCACCTTCCCCTCGTCAATGGCCTTGGTGACTGTTTCAAAGAAATCAAACTGGTTTAAGAGGCAGGATCTGCCCTTAACAAAGCCGAACTGGGTAGGATCCAGTGTCTGTAGGTCCCCAATATCTTTATTTATGAGGTCCATGATGATCTTTTCCATAGCTTTGCAGACCAAGCTAGTCAGGCTTATGGGGCGATAGTTTCCAGGATCCGTTGAGGCACCACCTTTGTGGAGAGAGACCACTGTTGCTGTACGCCACTCTTTGGGTACATATCCTTTAGTAAGGCTGAGATTGAACAGTAGTTTTATGTTTGGGTTTAGCTCTTCTTGGAGTTCATGTAGGACGCAGCCCAGGACACCATCTGGTCCCATTGATGCTGTGTTTTTTGCTTTGGAGAGGGCAGCTCTTACCTGGGCATCTGAGATGTCAGGGGGGCAGCACTCTGCTGGGATAGATATTTGCCCTTTTGGTGGGGAGGGGGGAGAAGTTTGCGCTGAACCTGTCAGCTAGGATGTTGGCAATGTCTGTGGGTTCGGTGTATTTTTTGTCATTTTGGACTAATTCTGAGCATATCTGGGAATTCCCACCCAGGTTCCTAACATAACTAAAGAAAGCCTTGTGATTATCCTTAGTGTCCTGTGCAATTTTTCTCTTGAAGCTGGCCTTAGACAATTTTATGAGTGCCCGTAGGTTTTTGCTACTACTGATCAGAGATGCTTTCCCTTTTTGGGATTTTGCTCTATCATGTAGTAGCTTCCTCCTTCTATTGTATAGTTTGTTTATGGCTGGGGTCCACCAGACAGGACGTCTGCCTTTGGAGGATTGGGTCTTGGTTTTATTTGGGATTGCATGATCCATGCATTCCTGAAGGTGTTCATGGAATGCATTTATAAAGGATTCTGCGGTCTGGGCCGTATTTTCCACAGGCCCGGGGGCTTTGAAGGATTGCACCTCAGTTTTGAGGAGTGTGAAATTTGCTTTAGTGAAGTTTTTCACTGTGGTTTTCAGGGCAGGGGGTGTAGTCGGGATGTGAATATCCAGTGAGATTAGTTTATGGTCTTATCTTACCAGTGAGGGATACACTTCTGATCTGTAGCATAGAGTCCCCATGTTGATGATGATCAGGTCCAGTATGTTTTCCCCTCTTGTGGGAGTGGTAACAAGTTGTTCCATAGCATTTGAGTTTATAAATTCTAGGAACCTTTGGGCTAGGGTCTTGGAGCTAGAGTTATGCTCCCAGTCTATGTTTGGGTAGTTGAAGTCGCCCAATATAATGGTGTTTGGAGAGACCTTCATATTTTCCAGTGTTCTCAGGAAGGCCGAGTGGGGTTCCTGGGTTTGGGAGGGTGGTCTGTAGCAGGCTATAAACTGGAAGGCAGTTTTACCCACTGTTAGTTGCACATGGATAGTCTCTGATGCTTCGTGCTGTGCCACCAACCTGGAGGTGTGGGTATCTTGGATGAATATTGATACTCCCCCTCCTTTTTGTGGTTCGGTCCAAGTTTTGGGGCCAAAAAGCATGGTATGAGGTATAACCTGGTAGTGCTGGGGTGCTCTCGGGAGCCTTCTTCCTTACTTCCAGTCTTAGCCAGGCTTGCAGGCATATCTCCGGCAGTGAGGCATATTCTAATTTCAGCTCATAAGGCAACAACTAGAAAGCTTTATGCTAGCAAATGAAAAAGATTTTCTTGTTGGACTTCTAAGAATGACATAGACCCCCTTCACAGCCCCCGTAAGTGCAATATTAGACTTCTTAGCAGAAATTTACAATGAAGGCGCAGCAGCAGCTACCATACGAGTACAATATATCTAATATGCCATATCTAACTACCACATAGGAGACATGGGATAAAAAATAATGTCTCACAGACTATGCAAAGCTTTCCTGAGAGGTACATTCTTACTAAGGCCTCCAATAAGGGAACCACCAACTCCTGGGGACCTCAGTTTGGTACGGTCCCACCATACGAACTAGCTTCCTCTTGCCAACTAAAATTTCTAACTTGGAAAACAGTTTTTCTAGCAGCCATTACTTCAGCTAGGAGGGTTTCGAAACTCCTAGCTCTGTCCGTACGCCATCCCTACTTAGTTTTTCACAAAAAACAGAGTCTCTCTTAGAACAAATCCTTCATTCCTTCCCAATGAATGTTCTGAAACCAACTTAAATCAATCTAACTATGACAACAAGGCAAAATATTCACTACACCAGTTGGATGTACACAGACAGTTACATTTCTACTTGCATAGAACAAAGGAATTTAGAAAATCTGACCAGTTGTTCAAAAGTTACCTTGTCAAAATGGCTTACTGACACTATTACCTACGCATATAATTCTCAGCATAAACAACTGCCAGGAAAGATTAAAGGCCACTCAACAAGAGCTATGTCAACTTTAACTGCCTTTCAGGCCAGATTACCTATGGATTCAATCTGTGCTGCCGCCACATGGGTCAAACCTCATACCTTTATCGCTCATTGCAAAGTAGAAGTGGACTTCCTTTGGTTCCACTGTTCTGAAGAGTTTATTCCCTTGAGCCACCCAAGGAAGAAGGTGATAGGGACACTGTCCCAACCAGCAAGAATGAAGGCGAGATAGGACAACATAACATTAAGAAGTTATGTACTCACTATAATGTTCCATGTTTGTGTCCATAATCTCATCTTCATTCTTGCATCCCACCCTCCTTCCACCAACATTCGTTCCTGGAGGATCGAAAGGAAATTTTTATTGGTTGCAAATTATGTTCTCTGCTTCCCTTCTTGCCTCTTGAGGTATAGGCTAATAACTATTACCATTGGGATTTTGTATACATTTTCAAATGGGTTACTATTTTGCAAACAAGATCTGGGTTATCTTCCCTAAGCTTGATAGGATAGGGTATAGCCTTGAGCCAGTGGAAGCTCTCGATCTTTAGTATTAGGCCGAGTCAGAACTGATGCTCGGTTCCAAACCCAACCAGCAAGAATGAGGGCGAGATTATGGACAACAAACATGGAACATTATGGTGAGTACATAACTTCTCATTTTCCATTACTGCTGAGAACAATGAAGGGCTGTAGACTCTGAATTACCTTGTGTATGATCCTCTGATGTATCCATCAGATTCTTGAACTAAGTACTGATAAGCCAAGATTGTTCAAAAATATATGATGGTGTGCCTGGAATGGCAAATGTGGCAGTTTTTGGAATGATAATTAAGATTAGTAAGGAAAGTAGAAGTAATGTTAGAAGTAATGTTAGCAAGGATCATATGGCCAGAAGGGTTTGGAAAGGAGTGTGACAAAAGCTAAAAGTCACCTCAGATGTGTTAGCTAGTGCTTAAAGTTTAGTTTGCAGCTGATTAGCTGTTGTCACATGGCTCTGAATATGACTATCAAAATTAAGATCTTGACCAAGAGTGAGGTAAAAAGGGTCTACTTTATTCCCGAGAAAGCTGAATCGGTCGAATACAATTTGCGCGACACATAACGAGTGAAATGCGAGTATGTCGAACGCACTAAACCGCGAAAGTGGAAATATCAAATTTGCATAGTTGACCCGTTTGCGGAATAGCTCCATAAGGTAAGTGTGCGATAGTTACCGACCTTAGGGTTAGGGTGCGGGTTAAGGTAAGTGCATAGATAGGTAATGTATGTAAGGTTTAGTGTAGGGTTTTCTTAAGTGTATGTGTGTGGAATATTTAGTTTGTTTGGGTATAGCTCAGTAGGGTAAGTGTGCGTTAGTTACGGACCTTAGGGTTAGGGAGGGGTTAAGGATAGTGCATAGATAGTTGTGTATGTAGGGTTTAGTGTAGGGTTAGAAGTAGGGTTTTGGTGCTTTACTTTAGGGTTAGAAGTAGGGTTTTGGTTAGTGTGTGTATGTGCTGTTTTTTACTATGTTTCGGTAGGTAGTATGTTGCGGGCAGTGGGGTTGGCCAACTATGAGAGATCGAGATTTCAAATTTTGCGGTTTAGTGCATTCGACGTATTCGCGTTTCGCTCTTTATGGTTCACGCGAATTGTATTCAACTGATTCAGCTTTCGCGGGAATAAAGTAGACCCAGGCAAAAGGACTTGATATTTGAGAAAACTGAAGATTTGATCTATTGATTGCTAAGAACATAAGGATCTTGATGGATTATTTTAGGTGTGAACTCCGTAATTTTTATTTTGGTAATCTTTGAAAGGCACGAAAAGTACTATCTTCATTATTGAAGAGAGCAAAAGCCATTTAAAATGTGTGTTTTCTAATTCTTAAATTGAGCTGTCAGAGCAACAGATGAAGTCCTCCATGTGCTGTAGCAGAGTGATATCAGAACAAGCAGAGTTGTTGACAAAATTATCAACAGCAATTGCTGTCAATGGCACAAATCAGTATTGATAAACTGAAAGAGGTATTAAAAGATCATGCCTCAGGAAAATCACCAGGAACTGCTGAGTTACCAACTGAGGTGTGAAAGTTGTTGGAGAGCAGCTTATTAGTCATTGGCTGAAGAGTCAAGGGATTCCACTGACAAAGGTGCAAGGTAGTTGTATCAGTGAAAGAGGGAAAGGATCCAGTGCTGGCATCCTCTTACAGACCTAACTCAGCAGAGCTGAAGGAAGGCTAATTGCCCCTCTGGATCATGCCATTTTTGACCAGTTATACCCAGACTGGGGACCAAATAAAAAAGTTCTCTCAGAACTGAAGATCAAAAAATAAATACATGTAAATGAATTAATTGATAGACAGATGCACAGATGAGGCCTTCACGCTAAGCAAAGAGCTATAATTCATTGCCAAAGTGTTCCAAAGAGTTGTTGTGCAGATACATAAATACATAATAGCTCTTTGCTGCAGTTTCTAACATTTGATGAGTGTCATTTAAGCAGCCATGAAACTCTCAGTTAAATGCTTGCCAAGAATGAATCACTTTCATGGACCATGCAGTACCTTTTCTAAAGTGCCTATCATAGCTCCTTACAGCTTCTGCTGTGGGCCGCTGCCACTTTCACCTTGCTCTTCCTACACATTGGCATCACAGTATTAAATCATGATTGTAAGGAATTTGCTTCAATAATGACAGGAATATAGTCTCAAATATTTCATTTAGCTCAATTTAAGTTTGTGGAAGGCTGGTGGACTTTGATAATATTACAATGATGTTAATTATTTAAAACGCCCATCTATTAAAAGCTTGTTACTATTCTTAGCTTAGACATAGAGAAAGAATTTGATAATGTGAATTGATTTATACTTTTTTCAAGAGCTGGTAAAATGAAGATGTATCCATTTTTTTATATTTTATATTTATGTTCAATGGAACAGATAAAGGTATGAGCAGGATAATTGCAAGATTTGGAGCTGGAAAGGAATCCCAGGCAAAAATACCCTCTTTCACCTCTTTATATTTAGAAGCTCTAACTGCACTGATTATATCTCAGGTACAGGGGAATTCCTGAGGACATTTGCAGTTGAAACTAGCTTTGGTTGCTGATGAAATGCTTTTATCTTTTAACTCAGCCACAAGATGTTGTGATACTATTTGTATTGATGAAGGGTTTCTTAGAGACATCAGGATTTAAGAAAAATATCTCCAAAATGATAGCAATATCATTAAATATATTTGATATATCTATGGGACTATTTCAAAACAAAATATTTGGAGATTCAGTTGGTTGCTACCATCTTTGAAACTGGTATGAGGCAACATTTAATAAGATTAAGAAATTATTTCCAAAAATAGAGGTTGTTTACTCTAGAACAATAACAGCAAGTTCTGATAGTTTTATTTTTTATTTTGCATTTGTTTACCGGATTTGTCAATCAGGGTGTAGTCAAAAAAAAAAAACATTTTCAGCGAAGGCCTGGGGAGAAAAGCTTCAAAATATTACAAACAGTTTTAAACAGACATTCAATAATATACATGAACAGACATTTAGTATACATTAAACATTCATTTGTTAGAGATTACATTCATGTGAAATAAAAGTAAAGTATTACAGTATAAAACATACTTATGCACTAGTAGAACACTGAGCATTTGAAGAGATGTATTAGTATGCTAGTCAAATAGCTAATAGACCGTGTGATTTGTGATTAGGAATTCAAAGAAATGGAGGTGAAAGAAGGAACTAGATAGGACAGAAAATGTTATAGTTATGAGATGGTGTATAAAGCAGATTCATTGATTTTATACAATGATAGCTCTTTAGTATTCAAAACCGTGCATGCTGATTGGTCAGCCCAACCAGCATGCCTGTTGGAAATTGAGTATGTACCAATAGAAAGTCTGGTCACTGAAGTACACCTGGACTTTCTTCTATTAGTATATTCTATGGTAATATACATTTCAAGTGTCCAGATATTCATAATGTCCAAAATTTTGTCTCGTATTTTAGGTCTGTCCCGTATACAATTTGTGTTTTTTTGACAAACCCCTGAGGAGTGAAGTCACTAAATAATAACATGTTTCAGAATTCATATCCTTCAGGCAGTGCACAATAGTATAAATCCTGTTCTAGCAGCTTTTTATAAGAGCAACACTTAAATAACGGGGGATGATGTTCCTATTGTAAGGCTTTGCGACATTTCTTGAGCTAATAGGTCAAGAGGTGCATATGGAGGGCTGATCAATACAAGAAAAGTCAGGTACATTCTGCAAAACAAAAACACACCTGATTTTTCTTGCATCTTTGTCCTGTTTCTCTAGCACCTCTAAACTGTTCTGATTTTATAGTGTTTTATTTATTTATTTATTTATTTTATTTATATTTTTTTTTTTTTAAGCAACTGAGATTTTCCTTTCACCTTTGCCTGTTATGAACAGTATTCATTTACTATGCAAGCATGGGAATGTAAGTCCCATATGCATGTGCAGTACATCAACAAACGTGGAAGAATGAGGAAACAACATGGCGGAGCACCACCGTGCCTTTCTACAAAGACATTACTTATGAAAAGTAATTTCTTTCTTAAAAATGTCATTGTATAATAGCAATAACTGGCTCATGGGTGTGGGTACATTGAGGATTTACACATGGTCAGCTTTGTTTAATCACTCAGGCTTCACTCTAGTGATTAAACCATGCCAACCTACCCACACCCACTTGTCGGTTATTGCTTAATTATATCAATGGCTGTCATAAAGGTTATATTAGAAGCATAGAGGTGGGGTGAGCAGTTATATATGTGTTAATATACCTTAGGTAAGCCTTTTGGATGGACATTCTAAATAATTATGTAACGATTAAAACTCAGGTTGTCTGAATTTGTTTTGGAAGTTCACACACTTAGGGCTGTGTTAGACAAGTTAAATGTACTGGTATTTGTAATTGCAAGTGATATGGCTTTCCCTATATGATGGATGTCAAATTAGATGTTACCAACCAATATGGAAAAAGACGATGTTTGAAAAGTTTAGTCTTGAGGGGAGAGTTGGGAGATAACGAATCAGTAGGTTAGTAGGTTATAGATCATATAAGTAGAAGGACGACACTATTTGTAAATGGGTAAATAAATCCAGCTTTAGATATTTGCTCCAGTTATTAGAAAAGAAATGGATGATTTCATGGATAACTGTTTTGGAACATTTCATTTTGAACAAGGTGAGAAGTTTGAAATCTTTTGGCAAGTCCATAAGCTTAAGATAACCAGGTGGATAACATTTAAGTGAGATGACCAGCTTCACTTCATCAGATGGCTGGTAAAATGCAGGGGGGACAGTCTTTCTTACACAATAAAGGTGAACTATACTAGTTGTTGAAGGGATCAGTGATGCTAGCAGAAAACCAGTGTTGGAAAAAAACTATTGAAGCTAGACTTGTCACAACAAAGGTGAGGTTATACATGTTCTCTGATAAAATGCTCTACTAAACCTGGTGTTCAGAAGTTTTGAATATTTGGATGGAGCTGATTCCACAAATGTCTGTATATGCCAGATAAATCAGTTAACAATATGCTTCTGGGAGCAGTCTAATACTTGTAGAGGTGTTGCACAGGGAAAAAAGAGGGATAGGGTCCATGTGTTTTGGGAATGCCTGTCACTTCAAGGATTTCAAGCAGATTTAACTGAAATGGGTTAAACTGAGTGATTATTGTCAATTTAATACTATTTGTTCAGAATATGATTATTACATTCTGTGACATTTCAAGTTCAGGCTTCTATTGTTTCTCTTGAACAACTTTGCAGTTTGATGTCATGTATAAAACATTAGTTACCTTGGTAACCACTTAAATATTATATATGGTCAAGATGGGTTACAAAAACTACAATTCAAGTTAAAGCAATTACATAACTTGTTATGCATATTTACTTATATAAGAAAATCATGCTTCCCCTTGATGTTCAATATAGAAGTTAAGACAGTAGTGTTATACACAAGCCCATGTTATTAAATCCTGTCTTTAATATCTAAATTCAGCAGACTTGTTTCATCTTATATAACAATTATATATTTTATGTCTAGATTTACTAAAATCATACATTACATAACTATTGTGTGTGTTTTTTTTTTTTTTGGGGCTGTTGCTTAGTTATTTGAGAGACCACAAGCTGTAATGCTTATTCTTATTATTAGCTCCTTCCAAGCATGTTTATACAGTCCATAGACTTTAAATTATGAGACCCTTCTAGTTTCTGATTTGTTATAAGTATATTTCCATCCTTACATACACACATATCAGTACTTCAAGCACGGGCAACAATGCCCATCCAGTTTTGCCAGAATACCATTCACTAGTTTATCTGGTGTGTTTCCAGGCTGTTCTTAAAATATCCAAACCAATATTTGTCCTGTTCCATTTTACCAGCCTATTCCATGCAGTGGCCACTCTGCCAATGAACCACTCAACACACCTTCCATTCCCACAAAAAGAAATCTGATGACTCTCTAGCACTTCCCGGCAACCCCAAACACCCCTAGAATCAGCTATCCCCATATGCCCAACACGTCCCAGCAGGCTCACCTCCCAGACCACTACAAAGGGTACTGCACAAGACCAAGTGCTCTTAGTCTTTCACAATAACTCAGACTTCCACTCTTATGCAAGTTCTTAATGTGTTTGGACCAAATACATTTTAAATATAAACTTGCGCTTATTATTTATTTATTTTTTATCAAAAATCAACTTAATGAGCTAAACAAAGTGTTGGGAGACCATCAATGTGTGTACATGTGGTTTAAAACAGCCCTTTTATTATATAGAGTGATGTTTATGAAGCTGGAAATTGATGGTGTAATGATGAATGTTGTTAGTGCGTATGCTCCACAAGTTGGGTGTGCAATGGATGAGAAAGAAAAATTTTGGAGTGAATTGGATGAAGTGTTGATGACTGTACCCAAGGGTGAGAGAGTGGTGATTGGAGCAGATTTCAATGGGCATGTTGGTGAAGGGAACAGAGGGGATGAGGAAGTTATGGGTAGGTATGGTGTTAAACAAAGGAATGCAGAAGGTCAGAAAAGGATGGACATGGCTGTGGTGAGTACGTATTTTAACAAGAGGGAGGAGCATAGGGTGACATACAAGAGTGGAGGAAGATGCACACAGGTGGATTATATCTTATGTAGGAGGGCCAGTTTGAAGGAGCTTGGAGACTGTAAAGTGGTGACCAGAGAAAGTGTCGTTAGGCAGCATAGGATAGTGGTTTGTAGGATGACGTTGGTTATCAAGAAGACGAGGAGGAATGTGAGGGCAGCACCAATGATCAAGTAGTGGAAATTGAAAAAGGGTAATTGTGAGGTGGAGTTCAGGGATGAGTTAAGGCAGGCACTGGGTGGCAGTGAAGAGTTACCAAATAGCTGGGTAACTACAGCAGAGCTAGTAAGGGAGACGGATAGAAAGGTGCTTGGTATCACATCTGGACAGAGGAAGGATGACAAGGAGACAGGGTGGTGGAATGAGGAAGTACGGGATAGTATACAGAGAAAGAGGTTGGCAAAGAAGAAGTGGGATTGTCAGAGAGATGAAGAAAGTAGACAGGAGTATAAGGAGATGAGGTGCATGGCAAAGAGAGAGGTGGCGAAGGATAAGGCATATGAAGAGTTGTATGAAAGGTTGGACACTAAGGAGGGAGAAAAGGACCTGTACCAATTGGCTAGACAGAGGGACCGAGCTAGAAAAGATGTGCAGCAGGTAAAGGTGATAAAGGATAATGAGGGAAACATACTCACAAGCGAGGAGAGTGTGTTGAGGAGATGGAAAGAGTACTTTGAGGGGTTGATGAATGAAGAGAATGAGAGGGAGAGAAGGTTAGATGATGTAGGGATAGTGAATCATGAAGTACAATGGATTAGCAAGGAGGAAGTAAGGATAGCTATGAAGAGAATGAAGAATGGAAAGGCTGTTGGCCCAGATGACATACCTGTGGAAGCATGGAGGTGTTTAGGTGAAATGGCAGTGGAGTTTTTAACCAGATTGTTTAATGAAATCTTGGAAAGTGAGAGGATGCCTGAGGAATGGAGAAAAAGTGTTTTGGTACTGATTTTTAAGAATAAGGGTGATGTGCAGAGCTGTAGTAACTGCAGAGGGATAAAATTGATCAGTCACAGCATGAAGTTATGGGAAAGAGTAGTGGAAGCAAGGTTAAGAAGGGACGTGATGATTAGTGATCAGCAGTATGGTTTCATGCCAGGAAAGAGCACTACAGATGCGATCTCTGTTCTGAGAGTGTTGATGGAGAAGTACAGAGAATGTCGGAAGGAGTTGCATTGTGTTTTTGTAGACTTAGAGAACGCGTATGACAGGGTGCCTAGAGAGGAGTTGTGGTATTGTATGAGGAAGTCAGGAGTGCCAGAAAAGTATGCAAGAGTGGTACAGGATATGTACGAGGGTAGTGTGACAGCAGTGAGGTCTGCAGTGGGAGTGACGGATGCGTTTAAGGTGGAGGTGGGGTTACATCAAGGATCAGCTCTGAGACCTTTCTTATTTGCAATGGTGATGGACAGGTTGACAGACGAGATCAGACAGGAGTCCCCGTGGACTATGATGTTTACAGATGACATTGTGATCTGTAGTGAGAGTAGGGAACAGGTGGAGGAGACCCTGGAGAGATGGAGATATGCTCTAGAGAGAAGAGGACTGAAGGTCAACAGTACTAAGACAGAATATGTGTGTGTGAATGAGAGGGAGGATAGAGGAATGGTGAGGATGCAAGGAGTAGAGGTGGAGAAGGTGGATGAGTTTAAATACTTGGGGTCAATAGTTCAGAGTAAAGGTGAGTGTGGAAGAGAGGTGAAGAAGAGAGTACAGGCAGGATGGAGTGGGTGGAGAAGAGTGTCAGGAGTGATTTGTGACAGACGAGTACCTGTAAGAGTGAAAGGGAAGGTCTACAAAGAGGGTAGTGAGACCAGCTATGTTATATATAGGTTGGAGACAGTGGTATTGACAAAAAGGCAGGAGTTTGAGCTGGATGTGGCAGAATTAAAGATGTTAAGATTTGCACTGGGTGTGACGAGGGTGGACAGGATTAGGAATAAGTATATTAGAGGGTCAGCCCAGGTTGGAAGGTTTGGAGACAAAGCCAGAGAGGAACGATTATGTTGGTTTGGACATGTGCTGAGGAGGGATGCTGAGTATATTGGGAAAAAGATGCTAAGGATGAAGCTACCAGGTAACAGGAAAAGAGGAAGGCCTAAGATAAGGTTTATGGATGTGGTGAGAGAGGACATGCAGGTGGTTGGTGTGACAGAGCAAGATGCAGAGGACAGGAAGAAATGGAAACAGGTGATCTGCTGTGGCGACCCCTAACGGGAACAGCCGGAAGAAGATGATGATATATGTATATATGTATATATATATATATATATATATATATATATATATATATATATTTATTTATTTTTATTTATTTATTTATTTATTTTTTTAAACCAAAAACTTCATTGCCGAGAATAATCTCGGAGGCTCCTCAGAGCTGTTAAGCATTATTGTCACTCTGTCTCCATTACCATAGCAACCTAGGAGCGTATGTTTCTGTTATTGTGTCTGAGTACTGCATACCAGAGGCTCGCGATGCACCTGAAGCAAAGCTTCACTTCACTGCAACTTCAAGCCTAAATTCCCTTCCTTTCAGCGAGGCTGCAGCCAGGAAAAGAGTAGAGAGCAAACAGATAAAAAAAAAAACCTCCCAACAAGACGCCACAACAAGAGGTAACACATTTTTACAGCCTTCCCACCTCTCACTCAGCAGATGTATAAGCAAACTATTCTCTGCGAAAATATCCCAAATCACAGTTTTAACCACCCCCTTCCCCTGGATCCAGGCTAAAACACCAAATGTCTCTTCCTAATACACAAGCATCAGTAAACATTGACAACAAGCCACAACCCACAACTTCCTGGAGATGACAACATATAACAGCTGCCAGACACAGCTGCACCCACACACACCATGTCAGGCTTAATCAAACAGCACTCGAAGCTATGATACCTGCCATAATTGATATTGTCCCACTGTAGTGGTGCTGCGGTAGCATTGTCGCCTCACAGCAAGACATTGTCCTGTTCGATTCTCAGCTAGAGCGTCTTCTGTGTGGAGGCATGCGTGAACGGGCATGCCTTCGTTGAAGGTTGTGTGTCAGGGCTGGTAACTCGGCACATAAAAATCCACTAACAAACATTAGTGGACCGGAGTTCCGCTGTGGTGACCCCTAACCGGGATAAGCTGAAAGACACAACAACAAGACAGAATAATATGTACCTTATTTCTGAATCAGACTATTGCTTGTCCTTTGTGCAAAGAGCAATGACCTTCTATTATGCTTTAGTAAGTAATGCTAATACTGTAAGCAGGGTTTGAATCGCCTAGTTAAAATGAATATTTGACATTGGGTACGTGGCTACAGAGCTATATGACTTAATGTTTTGGAGAAGTTTGGAGATGTGAGGCATTAAGAGTTTTAATTTAAAACTGGATGGGAGTGAATAAAGACTGTGGCAGGATTTGTTATCATTTATGGCATTTCTGAATTTGTAGTGTTAAGTGGCATGGAAATTATTCAGCAATTATTCTTGAAGAGCTAGATAGACTCTTTGGTACAAGCAAATTGACATTAGATAATATTTTGATGGGACTGAAGTGGAATGCATTTGAAAAGTTTTGAATTATTGTTGTTTAGCGTTTAGAAGCAGACATTTTACAGGCATATTGTGAGACCTGTAAAACTGGAGGTTGTAAGGAGTTTTACAGAAACAGTATTTTTCCTAGGGCTTTCTCATTTGACCATAGATACTCAGACTTTTTGTTATCTAGTGGCATAGGTTAAGGAAGATAACTGATGTGAATTAAATATACCCATCTGGAAGGCAGTAAAACTGGTCTACTTCATCTAAGGAAACAGTACAGAGCAATGGAGTTCAGTTTGTGGTGGGGAGTAGATCTTAATACTTCTCAATAGTAAAGTTTTGTATTTCAAATTTCGATAGATACTGGATTTCTTCAGATATTACCAGTAGACCCATACCTCTCAACCTCGTAACATAAGAAGTCTGGACAAAGCCAAAAACACTAGGGGACAAATGCGCAGGAAGAGAGATATATTTAAATATTGCTCTTATAAATTTAAAGTTGCTAGAATAAAAGGATTCATGTTAGCATGAGTTTTCTGAAGGATGAAGTCTGAAAATCAAATGTATGTCATTATTTAGTGACTCAAATCCTCAATGATTTGCCATAAAACTACAAATTATATGGGGAACAGACCAAAAAATATTGAGCAGAAATCTGGACATTCTGCTTAAATCTGGACAGTTGACAGGTATGAGACCAGAATACAGAAGTAGGTATATGGTCACTACTGATGCCAGCCTTGGTTTCCACTGATTTAATGTTAGAGGGTGTGGAGGAAGTTTCCAACTCAAAAATCTTTGCAAATGGTAATAGCAGCCATTAAATTGAAAGACATCATCTTATAGGAAGGAAAGCTTTTTTGTTTTCTAGCACTTAGATGAGTTAGACAAAGTCATAGAAGTTTTTGGATGTGATAACAGGTCATTAAGGTTGGTCCAGTCTATATAATCATTTCAGAGTTGTTTGCTTCATAAGAGCCACTACACTGAATCCATTGCTGCTAGAGTTGAAAATTTTAGCAAAATGTAAGGCATCATGAATGCAGAGTTTCAGAGAATAACTGTTAAGAGATAAGGAGACATTTTAACAAAGCAATGTTAACAAATAATGGAAAGGAAAAGAAGAGATTGCTTCAGGAAGATTGGCAATATTAAGGAAAACTTCTAGGTACACATGGTCATGATAAAAAGACAAGTTGGAAGGAACCTGGCATAAGTAGAAGATACTAAGTGGCAGCAGTAATATACAGAAAAACTGTATACAAAAGACCCTAAAATTACTAATAGATACAATGATATGTTCTCTGATCTAGAACTAGACATTCTAGAGAGGAAACTTAAATAGTTTCTGAAGAGCTTTGGTTATAACAAGGTTGCAGGAAGTGATTGAAATCCAGCTAAGTTGTTTAAAACCCTGCAAAATTATGCTGCTACAGTGTTGCTTGGAATTTATTTACAGGCAAATATGGATAATGCAGTAATGTTCATTCGATTGGAAAAGGTCCATTTATATTCCAGTTCCATAAAAGAGCAATGCTGTAGATTGCTCAAATCATCAAACAATTACATTTTCTTCACATGCTAGCAAGGTTATGCTGAAAGTCCTGTAAGACAGAATTTAACATAATGTGGACCAAGAACTGTCAGATGTACATACTGATTTTAGAAAGGGCAGAGACGGGTAACTAGTTTGAATGTTTTAACCCATTTTAGAGACTCCTGTAATGCTGAGATCGAATGGCTGACAAGAACAGGCTTACATATGCAAAGTCCAAGGTGCCATTTCTTAGAATATTCCCTTTTCTCCAAGGTATGGTGATTTCAGAGTTGTCGTGTATAAATCTGGGGCTGTTGGGAACTTGATCTCCAGCAGAAAAGTTCAGTTTGGCTTAAGGCTGGGAACTGTAATTCCTGTGGTACATGGTTTGATTCCCTCAGCCTTATTTACCTACTGTGTGACCTTGAGCAAGTCACTTAACCAGTCAGTGCTTTGCAGCAACTGGGAATTTGGGCTAGGCTCCTCAGTGGTCTCTTGGACTGCAGCCTAGTAAATACCTATGAATGAACTATAAAGGAGGAGGAGTGATGTTTTATATTTGCTGTGCTTTTGTGTGTGTATGCCAGCACTCAGCATTACAAGTACTGACATTTCAGTAGGGAGCCGCAGCCATATAGGGCAAACAAGATCATATTTCTGGCATCTACTGGATAACCGCGAAAGCAAGGGAGTTTCAGAAAAAATATTTACTTTTGCATCACTGACTGCTCTAAATTCTTTGATAGTGTGGTCCATAACAAACTGTGGCAGGTACTCAGAGAAATGGGGATAAGGAGTCACTTTGTCTGGCAGTTGATGCAGAGAATTAAGGCTATGAGATAATAATTAACTCCTTTGTGTAGTCCAGGGTTTGATTCCCCCAACCTACATTTGCCTACTGAGTGACTCTGAGCAAGTCACATACTTAGACAGTGCTCCCAGGTCACCCATAAACAGGGTTGTTTGTGTCCATTGGGCTTACCCAGTTAATAAAAATATTAAAAAATCCTGATGAATCTACGTACAGAGCAAGAAGCAACAGTTTATTTATTATTTATTTTACATTTGTTTACCGGGATAGTCCGACTGGATACATGTCCATTTTCAGCGGATGCCCGGGGAGAAAAGCTCCACATAGACAAACTTACATAGATTACACAAAAGTTAGCAAACAGTTATAAAAACAAAGTGATTATATACAATGGGTTAGTAGTGTTCCCTAGTAGGGAATCACAGTTCTCATGGACAGACAATTAAAAGTAAGAGGCATCAGATTGGAAGCAGAGCTTGGTGATGTAGTTTTTAGTTTATAACTTAATCAGGGTTGGTACATGGGCATAGCCAATTCACTTTGAGATACTGTTTGAAGTTTTTTTTTTTTTTTTTGAAGAGACTTTTGGAGGATTGTAGGGTTATATAGTTTGGCAACGAATTCCAGGTTTTGCCAATGAAGTTGGCAAACAGGGATTCACCAGCAGAGTTATTAGCTTTGTGGGTTTGAATCAGTAGTTTATCGGCTGACCATAGGGATCTTAGGTTGCTATATGGCTTAATAATATTTTTAAGTGAGGGGGTATCCTCAGGGTGGTACAAAATTTTGTGCGCTATTAAGACTTGATTTAATTGAATTAAGCTGGGCAGTTCTAGCCACTCTAGTTGTTTAAGGTTCTGGCAGTGGTGGGTTCTGTAGGTGGAGCCAGTGTGGGACAGCCTACCTATTTCGGATTTGCTGAGGCTTGAGAGTACAGGCGAAGCGTATAAAAGAGTAGAGAGTAGGTGTGATCGGGCAATTGCAGTCCTAGCCAGTGGGGTTAAAAATGTCTTGTTTTTATACAGTGATCCAAGCTTCTTATTGATGGTCTGTATGGTTTTGTTGACCTGTAGGTCACATTTGAGATTGTCTATGATAACCCCTAGCAGTTTGGTGTGATTATCTGGGGAAATAGTGGTACCATTGTTAGATGTGACAGAGAATGAAAGTGTGGTGGATCTACTAGTGGGAGAGAAGAGTAGAAGTTTAGGATTATTGGGGTTCAGAAGTAGGTGTTGGTTGGTGAGCCAGTTCTTGATAGTGTAAAATGTATTTTGGGTTAAGATTTGCAAGTTGGATGGGGAGGTGGCTGAGCAGATGAGAGTGGAATCATCTGCGTATTGAATGCAGGTGGCTTTAGGAATAGCAGTGTGGAGGTTGTTGATAAAAATAGAGACCTAGTATGGACCCTTGAGGGACACCAAGTGTGAGAGGTAACTGGCTAGAGAGTTTGCCCTGCCATAGCCTGCTGTCTACCAGTCAGGTAGGACTGAAACCACTGGATAGCAGGCTTGTTGAGGGAAATAGATTTTAGTGAAAGAATGAGAAGTTCATGGTTGACCATGTCAAAGGCTTTTGATAGGTCAAGAAAGTGGGCAGAGGTTAGCCTATTGTCATTCCTGTTTTGGTTTATGGCAGTAGTAAAGGAAAGGAGGGCTGAGGTGGTGCTGTGGTATGGCCTGAAACCATGCTGGGAGTCGGATAGTAAATTATTCTGTGAAAGGTATTGCATTAGTTGCTTGTGTACACATTTCTCCATTATTTTGGCTAGTGGGGAAAGAATAGCAATGGGACTGTAGTTGGATATGTCTGAGGAGCTACCATCTTTATGGAGTGGGATGACATGGGATATTTTCCAGAGGGAGGGGATAGCATTTTCGGATAAGGTTCTGTTGATGAGGATAGATATATGATGTGCAATGGCATCTGCAGCTATTTGTAGGTATTCTGCAGGAAGGAGGTCAGCAGCTTGGGTGGTAGGTTTTAGTTTTCTTAGAAGTGTTTTGATAAAACTAGTGGATATCGGTTGGAAGCTAAATTCCGGGTCATTATTAGGTAGATTAGGCATGTGGTTTAAGTTAGCGGGGGTTAGTTGATTTGCTAGGGATTGGATTGTTTCAGTGAAAAAGTTATTAAAGGTGCTAGCCATGGTCTCTGGGGAACTATGGGTGTAGTTAGCCAGGGTTGGGGTGGTGGAGTGACCTGGACAAAGTAGTTGATTTAAGCCTGCCCAGAACTTTTGAGGGTTGTTGTGGTGATTTTGTAGGAGATTTTGGTAGAAGCATTTTTTATCCAGTAGAATAGATTTTTTGTATCATTCCTGAGTTGACGATATTTTAGATGGTCAAGTGGGGCTTTGGTTGTTCTCCAGCTGGCCCAGGCTCTGTTTCTAGTTTGGATTTTAGCTTTTGTATCATTTGTGAGCCATGGTGCTGTATTTGATCTAGTTTTTATTGTACGTGCTGAAGCATGGGAATCAAGGATACTTAGGAATTTAGTGTTAAAGTGATCTATGGCCTCCTCTAATGTTAGATTTTTTAGTTTTGACCAGTCAACTGCTTTTAATTCATTTTGGAATATAGCAGCATCAAAGTTTTTCCTGTTTCTAAATGTTTTATATTTGGGCTGGTGAGGGTTTCCTGCCTTGTGTTTTATGATATAGGTTAGACAATGGTCGCTGAGGTCATCAGGGAGAGTACCAGCTGTGTACAATTGGGGTTGTTTATTAACTAGGATCCAGTCTAGGATACTTTCCTTATTGGTTGGTTTGTTTTTCCTAGTGGGAGAGGTTATGGTCTGTTTAAACCCAGATAAGTTTATATGAGTGAGGGGGGTGTCGGAGGAGCAGGGGTGCCAGTCGGTGTTAAATCACCAAGAACTATAGTTTCTTGGGGATAGGTAGTGGATAACCAGTAAAGGAGATGATCTAGGGTATTTAGGTTGTTGCCTGGTGGAATGTATGCGCAGACGATCAAGTGTTTGTTTTGGTTAATCTGTAGCTTGGTTATGAGGAGTTCCGCATTATTGAATTGGGGAGGTTGAATGGTGTCTCTATTAATGGTTAGAGTATTTTTGTAAAGGACTGCTATCCCACCTCCTTTCCTTGTAGCATGGTCTAACCTGTGAATATTGTATCCTGGCGCTAGTATCTCATTGTCAGTAGTACTGGGTTTTATCCAGGTTTCTGTAAGACACATAATGTCTGGGGAATGGGTTGCTAGGAGGGAGTGTAGGTTGGGAATCTTATTGTTAAAACTTCTAATATTTAGGTGAAATGTTAGGAGGGAACTAGTCGGAGTATTCATGGGTAGCTTGACTGTGGGGATTGTGGTAGGGGAGTGGAGGTTATTGGGTGTGGGTGGGCCAGGGTTGGGATGAATGTCTCCATGTGTTATAAGGTTATAGTGACAGGGTATTCTGTGCTTTAGGAGTTTGTTTATAAGCTTTATATAGTCTTTGTCTTTAGGATTATGTTTTGTGGCTGTACAGGTGTGGTATTTCATAGAGGGTGGTATATTCGGTGTGCTGGGGAAGGTAAAGTGTTTGGTGTTATGTGTGAAGTCGTGGGTGTCTGTTTGACCATTTGTGTAGTGAATACCATGCTCAAGTGTTTGTTCGTAGGCAGTAAGATGGTAAAATAGAAACAGTATAGGCATTTGGGTAATTAGTGTTTTATTTGCTTGTTTGCATTTTGATAGGGTGTGGGCCAAATTGACGGCTGACTGTGCTAACAGGGTGTGGAAGAATGAGAGAGAAGGAAATAGATTTAAGGGGGCAGAGTTGCTCAATGATGTGTGAGGTGCTGATTGGTACTTAGCAGGAGGGGAGTGGCAAGGGAGTGGCAAAGTCTGGTTTAAATTTAGCACTAGTGGGGGCGGGTGGAATTTTGGGGCAGGGAGCGGAGCGAGGGCGAGCAGAGCGGG
Source organism: Protopterus annectens (assembly GCF_019279795.1). Taxonomy (NCBI): domain Eukaryota; kingdom Metazoa; phylum Chordata; order Ceratodontiformes; family Protopteridae; genus Protopterus; species Protopterus annectens. Next base: position 673,485,294 of record NC_056745.1, read on the forward strand.
GCTAACATTGACTCTGAGAATTACCTTGGGCCTTTGGTTTGGTTTGTATGATTGTATGTAAGCAATGTTTTTGGCTGTACTTCAATTTGTTTTATTCTTTTTTAATTTTACACCAATTTTAAGGCTAATTTTAATTGGATCCTAGGGGTAAACTAGCAAATGTAGTCAATAAGGAGGGAGCGGAATTACTTTACCAAATTAAAAAGTAAATGCCTGGGACTGGAACACTGTGTGAGTGTAAGGCTGATTCAAAGTAGTATAGCCCAATCTAGTGGCAGTTGGCTAGATCCCTTCACTGTTGTTGTACATACACCATTAAGCCTCAACAGTTTACAAAAACTAAACTGTAGTTCACCTATTGCAATTGAAAAGCTGGAGGGAGTCAGGTTCTTGCTTCCCAGAGGTTTTACTTAGTTAAGATAGCCAGCTTCAGTGGAGACGGTAGAAATTGCTTTATGCAGTGAATCCCAGGTTGGGGGGGGGGGGGGGTCACTCAGGAAAGAAACCTGTGCAAACTGAAAAATAAAGGTAAATAAGGCCGAAACAGTTAGCACCAAGCATGGAATAACAGACCAATTCAAGATCTGGAAAGGAGTGTAACAAGGCTGTATAGTTTTACTCTACTTATTTAAAGATTAGAAGGCTCAGATGATGGAATCAAAACTGACAGAGGAAATATTAACAAACAACTTTGATATTCATATGATACCACTCTGATGGCTACAAATGAGAAAGAGTTTAAAAACCTGTATACTATACTATACTATCGCTCCCATGTAGCTCTACCAGGTCATACTATCTTATTTGATCTCTCTTCCAGCCTTCTGTCCCCTCCCTCTAATTAATAGCATGAATTGACACCAAAGGTCCTGCCTCCCCCTCTTCTCACTTTCTTGCATATCTTGCTCTTTACCACTGTTGAGTCTATGGACTGATCTTTTTACTCCTTACATTTGGTAACACTCTACAAGGAATATATTTACTCTCTATGTGAAATCACTGAGTGTATTAGATAAGTTACTACTGCTCTATGGTCTAAATAATGCCACTGTCTTATATAGGCTAGAAACCTATATGGTGTAACCGTTTCTCTGCCTATGTTAAAATCCTGTAGTTACTTGGAATGTTGCTGTTTTAAATATGGTTATGTTAATGTTATATACGGTTATCTGTGCATTTATTTTTGGAGCTTTTCTTCCCGGGCCTCCGCTGAAAATGGATCCTTAGCCCAGACAGATCTTCTTTGTAAACAAATGTAAAATAATGTAAAATAAATAAACCTGTTGGTAAAAGTGGAAGTAGAAAGTGTAAAATATGGCTTTCTTCTCAATATCAAAAAAGTTAAATCGTGTCATCTTGCTGTATCAATTTTTTGCAAGTAGATGGGAAAGAGATAAGGACAGTTAACAGAGTTTATTTTCTTGGACTCCAGGATTTCTGCAAATGGTGATTGCAGCCATTAAATTGAAAGACATCCGCTTATTGGAAGGAAAGCTTTGTCAAATCTGCGCACAATTTTAAAGAGCAAAGACATCCCATTATCAGTAAAAGACATTGGGCCAAATTCAGGAAGCCTCCGTGTAAGAGTTATAACTCTTACACGGAGGCTGCAGTTAAACGATGTGATGTCAGCATGTCATGCATATGCATGAGGTGCATGAGGCATGCTGAATCACACTGTAACTCTTACACGGTCCATGTAAGACAGTAGGCGTGTCCGTGAGGCTAAGCCCTGCAAGCGGACACGCCCCCGGAAGTCTAGAATGGCAGAAAGTAAACAGCCACGAGAGAGGCCATGGAAATGTGAATAAACACACTACACAACACATGCTCCCACAGACCAGCAATGTAAAAAGTGAACAAATGTTATAAAATGAAAATGAAAACTGTTTTATTTTTTTAAAACCCGTAAATGTTTGCTACTGCGTGTCTTGCTTGGGTGTGCTACTAAGCGCAACTGCAGTTAGCAATCAGTGGGGAAAAGGATATAAGAACTAAATATGCAAAGTAAGCCAAGAAGTAATAGCATAGCGGTAGAGTTGTCAGCTTAAGAGCAGGCAGGCAAGGTTCGAGCCCACACAACAACCTTTTTTTGTAAATAAGCACTAAAAGGCCCCTGACAGTATTGTACAAATGTAAAAGTATTTCCTTTTGTAAAATGGAATGAAATGGAGCATATATTTTCAAGTAATACAATAATAAAAATATTTAGAAATGTACTGATAGCTAAGCTGCTGTGAGACAGAGTGCCCGTAGCTGAGTAGTGTTTCAAAGGCTGCAAATTGCTTGCCCGTAGCTAAGCACTGGTTTAACAGGCTCAAACTGTGTGCAACTAGCTGTGCTTAGCTTAACATGTGTGTTACTAGCCAATTAAGGTTTAACCCAGCGCACACCGTTTGCGCAGAGGTGCGCACCATACAAAGCTAACCCGGTGCATCACGTTAACTCAGCAAAGCGCAGACCTGGTTTTAAGTGTTTAAAAGTGCCTTTGGCATGTTTGATTGACAGGTCCTGTACTCATTTCTAGATAGTCATAAAAATTAAAAATCAGTGGTCAGATTCGAACCCAGGATACCATGCACTAGAGTCAAGGTACTAAACCACTAAGCCATGACAGCAGTACTTAGAAATGCATAAATAGCATATATATAGGATGTAATTCAAAATGGAGCATGATAAAGCAGTTTCTGAGAAGTAGATACAATTCCAAAACGGCCAATTATAGAAATGTGCGGGAAAATCGGCATATATAAGCCCCATAGGCGGGAATACACAGCATAAACGATTGTAGAATAGACCTGCAGGCAGAATGAGTGGAGTAGGGGAGGGACGTTGCTTTCGAGCACAGCAGTGGGGCGTTGAGGAGTCCAGATACATGGTCTGGCTCCTAGTTCACCATCATGAGGCCCAACTCATGCAGGGCCAGGTCTCATGGGGAGCATACAGAGCGGAGGCATGGGACCAGTTGGCTCATGATCTCACTAGTGCTACTGGGATTCCACGTACTGGTGAGCAGGTCCGTCACCACCATGCGGACCTGAAGCGACGTAAAGAAGACCAGTTGACCCAATGGATCCAGGAGGCCCGGGATATGCCCAACGCCCCACTACTGAGTAAGTTACATTTTACTTATGTATGTAAGGAATTCAACTAGCTAATACCATGGAGATGTGTATTCCAATATTACTTGTTTTGTATTACAGCTGCAGGTGTTCGCTCTGCGAATTGCAGGGCACATGACCGCAGGCTGGTGAGGCTGCGCTACCATGCAGGTTAGTAACCACACCTAGTACTTGTAAATAAATATTATAGTGTAGCACGTAGCAGAACACTGCAGTGTATTGATTAAAAGTAATAGAATGTGCAAGCAACAAGTGAAAGTCTGCAGGTATGGCTGCAACAAGTTCATCAGT